>NW_016178022.1:0-8108 GCF_001687245.7 Rhagoletis zephyria
CATGACTCGTTAAAGCAAAGAATTTTAGTTTTCTTCCGGTTCACAATGTTATAAATTATGGTTTCCTTTTGTTTTTCTCTATTATATTCTCACTCGGTGAAAATTCCGTTGCAAATTAGGCGAATTTACCATACGCAACGCAAGCGGTTTGATCAAACTAGGCATGGGTAATTGCGCATTTTTTTTGGCGCTAGCTCAATAACGCCAGCGCCACCTGTGGTGCCAGCGCCCTAACCCAGCGCAATAGCGCAGTGTACTGAATTGAACACGGCGCCATCTGAGTGTCACCGCAGTACCCATCGTCATACAGTACAGTACACCATACAGTGATGTCATGTCTATTATTTCTATAATTTTCAGCGTTGAGCAACGCTTGTACCGCCAACTGAATTTAATTGCTAGGAATGTACTAAATGCCACGATATTCTATCATTCTTGAGTAAAAGCTTTAAATTTGCGTTCACAACATTCAAATGCAAAAACAAAATACGTGTAAATTTTCAAAAAGTTAAGGCGAATTGTCTGTGTGCCTCATATGTTTCTTGGTGTTAATGGCGCTGGCGCTTTCCATATACTGGTGTTCGCGCGGCAACTCCGGCTACCGTGTTAACGCAATTGCGCCGCGCAGCGCAGTGTTACCCATGCCTAGATCAAACGTAAACATGACGACAAGAAAATCAAAAAAATTTGATTTTTGTTAAAATTTCCCTCAAACGGCTTGTCAAACCTTCAAACACCTCCATTTACGACTCAAATGGTTTGAATCAAAGTGATATTTCGCTTGGTTGTTCCAGCCGCTTTAGTGGCGTATTTTGCTCTTTAGTTGCGATCCCGTACGAGTCCGGACTAGTCAGAAATAGTCAGAATTAGTCAGATTTTACTGGAACTCGATCCCGTATTCGGTTCTCTGACAATTGAGAGTAGAAAAAAGAAAGTAAATAAGGTACTCTCTCTGTCAGTTTTAGTCCAAAGATTTTTTGCAAGTAAATTCTGGTAAATGTGTCAAACGAACAAAAACGTTTAACAAAAAAAGACCCACCCTGCTAATGCATGTTGAAAAGTATGAAAATTCTTCTTTAAGTGGATTGTACTGAATTCGAAAGTATTTTTGGTTATTGGCATACATGTGTGAGCTGAGTGTGTTCCCTGCAAACCAAAGTTCACAAGACCTTTACGAAATCTTTAGGATCATCTCATTTCTGCAACGATTTTTTTACGAATCTTCAAAGAAAATTATATGAAGTGGTTGAGACGAACTTATAATTTCTGTACGAAAAATAAAGAAAATTGTGCAAGAAATTCTTCACATATCAGCATTATTTTCATTGCTTTACCGATTTTCTTCAGAAATTTCGCAAAAGAAACGAAGCTTGCACTGTTTATTTCAATTTAGCAAATTCGGCAAAAAATCTGATGAGATCTTTACGAATTCTTTTAAATGTCTCTACAATTCAGAATACTCTGAAAAAATGGTTTGCATACAAAATAAGCAAAAATTCAAACCAAAATTTTGGAGGTTATGTTGAAGTTGTCAGAAGTTACCATTTTTTACTAGAAAGCGATCCCGTACTTTTCAGAATTACGCTCTCGCTCTGAGCGAATTTTTATTTTTTGACAGTTTTACTACACCTTTTCTAATAGTACTTCAGAAAGCGTCAAATATATTTCTGAATTCATCAAATGTACATCAGATTAATAAAAAGTACTTCAGAAACCGTTAATTGGACTTCAGGTTAGTCAATTTTACTTCAGAAACCGTAAAATATACTTCAGGTCAGTCAATTGTACTTCAAAAACCGTAAAATGTACTTCAGATCAGTCAATTGTACTTTAGAAACCATAAAATTTACTTCAGATCAGTCAATTGTACTTTAGAAACCATAAAATTTACTTCAGATTTGCAAATTGTATTTCAGAAACCGAAAAATTTACTTCAGATTAGTCAATTGTATTTCTGGAACCATAAAATGTACTTCAGATTCGTTAATTGTACTTCAGAAAGCGAAAAATGCACTTCAGATTAATCAATTGAACTTCAGACATCGTAAAATGTACTTCAGAAACCACTTTTGGAAATGTACTTCAGGTGTTAAAGTAGTGCTCTACTTTCCATTTAACATTACAAATCACTTCTTCCAATGGAGGGATTTTGCCCCAAATCCTTCTCTTTTGAGAATATTGATATAACCAGTAATTATTTCTCTGAAGGTGATATAGCCCTCGAGCACACTTTATGAAAAAGATGTTTGCACGAAAAAAGGAGAACTATGTAAATACATATGTAAGTATATAGGGCGATCTTGAAATGTTTTTTGAGATAGGGCAGTTTCGAACTGCCTGCCGAGATAGGTCAATCTTCCACTCAGCAGTCGATATAGCCTTTTTCTCCATGCAGATCTGAAAAAACGGAAATATCCTGGATTCCTTTTTACCAAATGTACACACTTTATTAATTAAAACTACATAATAAATGTTTCAATTGCAAAAAAGCACAATCGAATGTATGTATGTATGTATATAGTGCAAGCATAATGCTATATCTAATGCGATTTATTTATATGTAGTGTGTACATACATACATACTTTGAATAAAATTGCTTGTAATCTACTTGATATTCATGATTTTGCGCACATTTGTGGTAAGTGCATTTCTTGGCGAAAATGTTATATGTTTCTGAAGTAAAATTTACTAATAAAAAAGTACATTTTAAGGTTTCTGAAATACAGTTGACTAATCTGAAGTACATTTTTCGGTTTCTGAAACACAATTCACTAATCTGAAGTACATTTTTCGGTGTCTGAAGTAAAGATTACAAATCTGAATTACATTTTTTGGTTTCTGAAGTGCAATTGACTAATCTGAAGTCCAATTAACGGTTTCTGAAGTACAATTGACTAACTTGAAGTACATTTTACGGGTTCTGAAGCAAGTGATGTATATCGATGACTAATCTGAGTTATATTTTACGGTTTCTGAAGTACAATTGACTAGTCTGAAGTATATTTTACGGTTTCTGAAGTGAAATTTACTAACCTGAGGTACATTTTACGACATCCGAAGTACAATTGGAAAAGGTGTAGTTTTAGTCCGAGGAATACGGGAATTCGGAATTTTATTTGTGGAAATAGCTGATCTCGCCTTATTTTCTATACTACATCCTTTCCAAGAGTACTTCAGAAAGCGTCAAATGTATTTCAGAAACTTTAAAATGTACTTCAGAATAGTCAACAGTACTGCAGGAAACGTAAAATTTACTTCAGAATGGTCAGATGTACTTCAGAAATCGTAAATGTATTTCAGAATAGTAAATTGTACTTCAGAAAACGTAAAATGCACTTCGGAGGCCGTAAAATGTACTTCAGAATAGTCAATTATAATTCAGAGACCGTAAAATGTACTTCAGAAGAAGAAAATTCGTACGCATTGTAATTATTTAAATAGTATATAGTATAGTGATTTTAAATATATTTACTTTTTAATGTATTTTCAAATTACAAGTTGTTGAGTTGAGTTGAGTTGAGTTGAGTTGAGTTAAGTGAACTTAGCCTAAGTATAACATAACATAACAGCATAGCATAACATAGCATA
The DNA here is from genome assembly GCF_001687245.7 of Rhagoletis zephyria. Classification (NCBI taxonomy): domain Eukaryota; kingdom Metazoa; phylum Arthropoda; class Insecta; order Diptera; family Tephritidae; genus Rhagoletis; species Rhagoletis zephyria. Next base: position 3,590 of record NW_016178022.1, read on the forward strand.
ACGTAACCTAACGTAGCATAGCATAACATAAAATAAAAAAGCATAACACAGCATAACATAACATAAAATGGCATAGTATAACATAACATAACATAACATAGCATGACATAAAATAACATAACATAAAATTGCATAACATATCTCATTCTTCAGTTTTATCTTCTTTATCTCTATCACTTTCTACATCTCTGTCGTTTTTATCTTTATTTATATCGTTATTAATATCTTTATGTTTATTTTTTTATATTATATTTATGTCTATCTTTTCATTTTAACCTTTATCTCTTCCTTTACGTTAGTCCTTATCTTTATATTCATTCTATTCTTTATCTACTTACTTTCACCTTCACCTTTAGTTTGAAAACATCTTCGAAAAGTCATATCGATCTAACTGTGTACATATGTATATATGTATATTGTACGAGAAGGCACTTTTTGTGATAGTCATCAAATTTGCACAGTTTTTTCCAATGGGAGGTCAAAATAAACACTTTAACGCATAGTTTAATTTTTTTATTAATTTTTTTTTTTTGTAAAAAGTTACTTAAAATTTGATGAAACTAAAAACCTTCACTCAGATATGGCTGCACAGTTTTAGATGAAATATGGCGCTCAGATCGCTTTTTAAATTAAAGTTTGGGCGTTTTAATGCCACGCGGGTTTACTAGTAGCTTTTGATTTTGTTTTTTGCGCCGGAGGCTTAAAAACGCGGATTGTGCGATTAATCAATTAATATAAGTTATAATAAATTTATTAATTGCGTAGTTCTATTGGAAAATGTGTTAATATACATATTATTTAAAAGTATCCGTATTTTTAAAGAAATTTCTTTATGCATCACTATTATATAAGTGATTTTGTTATTTATTATTACTCGTTTTTAATTTTAAAAACCATGCTATAAAGAGATCTCATTTGTTAATTCGAATTTAATGAATTTTATTAAAAAGAAATGGTAATTTTTCGCGATTTTTTTCAGAAATTGCGCTTTTTTTAACAATCTGGACACCCTGTTACGCACTTAGTCAATGAAATTTCGTGTGGGGCGTTGGCACACAGAGAGAGTATTCGCTTAACAACCTGAGAGCCCCGGTTCGAGTCGCAGCTGGCGCAAATTTTTATTTTTATTTTTTAAAAGTGACTAGTCGCTTTTTATACCCGTTCTTCTATAATGGGGAACAATTAGTCTCTTCATAGGATATGCTCGAACAAAGGCGAACAGTTCATTCCATATAAATAGATCAAACGAATGGCTGAGTGGAAGATCGACCTATCTCGGCAGCCAGTTCGAAAAGCTCTATCTCAAAAAACTTTTAAAGAACACCCTATTACAGAATTTAATTGAAAAACACCCTATCTCAAAATTCAGTTCAAAAACGCCATATCTCACTTCAAAATGTATTGAAAATATGGTGATATAGGGCGTTTTTGAATCGGCAGCTGAGATAGGACGTTTTTGAAACGAATTCTGAAATAGGGCGTTCTTAAAAAGTTTTTTGAGATAGAGCGTTTTCGAACTGGCTGCCGAGATAGGTCGATCTTCCACTCAGCCATCGAAATGTGGTATTAGTCGCATGTTCCTTTGCGGTTGCTCCCGGAATCATCCCGGATTGCACGCATTTTTTGCAAGGATGCATGTTTATGTACATAATACGTACAAAACGATACTTTCATTTCTCAATACCAGGCGCACATACATACAAACTCATTTATATACATATGTATATTTTTCCATAAGCACCTACAATAGGTACCTGTGCATTTCAAATTTCGAGTTCATGTGACTATAATTCCGTTAGAGTTGATTAAAAATGTTCATTAAGGGAGGTATCCCCCATCCCCCTCCCCCTTGGCGAGTTCCAATTTTTTCCCCCTATTACAGGTCCGGGAGTCATGGCAATACGTTGGCAAAATTTTATTCAATTCTGTCCATCCGTTTAGGCTGCAACCTAGCACATACATACATACATTCTTCCACAAATATATAGTAGATTTGATTTGAAGCGCCATATTGCGGTTCTTTAAATAAAAAATAGATATCAGAAATGANGCGGTTCTTTAAATAAAAAATAGATATCAGAAATGAATTTTCCATATCACAAAACTCCGGAGCACAACTCTTTATTACAAAAAAAAAATTCCTAACACTTTAGTAAATATTAATCTGATTATGGACTTCGTATTAATTAAAGATATTTTCTTTTAAAATTGCGCAGGCTAGAGCTATGGTCTAAAGGGCTTTTTTCTTAGAATTTTATGTAGAATCCGAATCTGCTAGGAACGATGTCGAAAAAAAATTTACCCGCCCTAATGTATATACATAAATCATGTATATGTATGAAAGATTCGAACTTTTTTGCAAACATTGAAGCGTCCGGCGAGAAATGTAAAACAATAGGGGTATTCTCTGAGTCTTGTAAAGCCCTTGCACGGTGCACGGTTTGCAAAGCTGTCCCATACGAAAACCGGTTTTAACCGTGCAATCCGTGCAATCTGTGCACCATGCAAGGGCTTTGCAAGACTCAGAGAATACCCCTAATATTTTAAGTATATGTATATTGGAATAAGGGGAAAATGTATGTCTTTTCTTAACATTATGTTGAATGCTAACATTTTAAAAGATAAAACTTCATAAGTATTCCTATACTTCCTATGAAGTTTTCAAATACTACTGAATGCAATCAACATACTCAAGTACTCTGGAAAAGCGGAACAGTGTTTTATGTAGCAGAGCGCTGTTGAGTAACATTGCTTAGTTCCTCAAATTTATGATGTTCTCTTATTTTGTTCCTATCTTTTTAAGTACTCTAAAATATATGTTCCATTTACTCATGTACACATGTGAAGAGTATTTCTGCTGGTATATTTGCAGTGCTTTAGTATATATCGTTGCCTTAATATAGAAAGGCCCTATCTGACATCGTCGCTGAAATGCACAAAGCCGTAACTAACTAAAATCTTTTATTGCATAAAACGATNTTCCTATCTTTTTAAGTACTCTAAAATATATGTTCCATTTACTCATGTACACATGTGAAGAGTATTTCTGCTGGTATATTTGCAGTGCTTTAGTATATATGTACATATGTATAAGGGATGTTGCGAATGTGGAATTTTAGACATCCGCGGATGCGAGTGCGGATGCGTATGTTTGAAAGCTAACATCCGCGGATGCGGATGCGAATGCGGATGAATAGTACTTTTAAGAAATAATTTAGGTGGGTAAATAAGGTGATTTAGGTAAATAAAAAATGGTTAGTAATTTTTAATAATCTGCCTTATCCTGAGTTTTGCCCGAAAAAAAATTCACCCGAAAATTTGTATTCCGCCCATAGTAAATATGTACATGAAAACCAAAAGTGAAAAGTGAACCGGTTCGGGGAAAATTTAACTCATGATAAGACTGAATGTTTTTTTAGTACTTGAATTTAAAAATTGGAACATTGTACTTATTAAAAACTTTTTGAAGGGTCGTAAACCAAACCTGCGATTGCCGCTCGAGGCGACAAACTTGAAAAACTTGAAACTTGGCAAAATTGTAAATTCTTTTCCATTGACACTGCACCAGTTGAGGAGACTTTCAGTTATGTTTATTTATTTTTAATGCGGTGTAATAATTACTTTTTGAGAATATCATCGGGGCTGCAAATGTCGGATGTATCCTCCTGACTTTCATCTTCCCAATCTAGCATCATGGCACAATCGTTATTTAAACACCGTTTTTTGGTTGTTTCGGAATTTGTCACGTCATCAGCGTTTTTCGATCTTAGTTTTTATAACTTATTTTTAATGCTTTCTTCTGTGACTGGTTGGATACACTTGTGGTGTGTGTGCACTTGCACAATATTCCAGGGACCGAAAATAACAGTTATTTTTTCCTAGTTAAATTTGGTCTAATATTTTTTATTCCGTAATAAACGTACTATCCGGATTATAAAGAAATTGCTTATCCAAATTAAACAAATTTGGTATCATATGAAAGGGGACTGAAAAAGCTTCTAACAGAAATAACGAATGAAGGTTACCACCTCTATTTATATTTTTTTATTACTTAATACTAAAGAAATTCATGTAAATACTTACCTGACCCAATGTTTGTTCTATGGTAATTAATTAACATTTTTTATTGAAATATTTTTCAATGTGTGGGTTTCCTCTTTTAGACATTTCAGTTTTAAAGCTATTTAAATCTAAAGCTTTCATTAGATACCAAACTTGTTTAATTTGGATAAGCGGTTTGTTTATTATCCGGAAAGTACGCATTGATTTTTGCGAATGCGAAAGCGAATGCGAATGTTAAAATTAATGCGAAAGCTCCGCGGTTGCGAATGCGAATGCGAATATTCGCAACAACCCTGGTTCATATATAGCATGATTGTTGTTGTTTCATGTGTTCAAACAACAGCAAATTAGGTGCTATCTATGCACCATGCTAGACAGTTTGAACCGGATCGTGAATACCNATGCGAATGCGAATGCGAATACTCGCAACAACCCTGGTACATATGGACAAATAATT
>NW_016178023.1:0-8108 GCF_001687245.7 Rhagoletis zephyria
AATCATATTACATATTAAGGTCACAAGTTATATAACTTTACAGTGTTGTAACAGTGTTGTTTATATAATTGTGCAGCCATGTTTAAAATAGGGGCTGTCGAGGCGGTTATTGTTTGTGATTATAAGATATTTACCAGCTTCGGTCCTAGGGTGGCATTCTTATAGAGTGGCCACTCGGAAATCAAATCCACAATACCTAAGTCGATTATGGATTTTCTCCTTGCTGCGAAGGTTCGCCTCCACTTTTCCTCCACTTCTTCCAGTGGCGAGTCATTGTATTTCAGCCAAGCTTTCATTATGTGCAAAACGTTGTCATCTACTTCATCGCAGGAGCTTTCACTGTCTTCGTAGAGCGACTCAGTACCAGCCATGGTGCTGGAAGAACTTCCTAGTGATAATCTACGCTTTTTACGGACATAATAGTTTATCTGCTTATTATTAGCTTATTATTCACGTTTCAATTGCTTTCTGAATTTTCCGCACAACCTTGACCAACGACTTTGAAATTGAAATGAATTGTTGATGCAAGCAGTGCTGCCGTCTGAGTTTATCGAAGGGTAGTGCTTTTATATAAGCAATGGTAGTTTTTCATTTAAATAGTAGTAAAACTTTTATTAACTACTTTTTTTTTAAATAACTAACCCATTAATGTTATTCAAACTCATGATATCTAATTAAAAATATCTCACGTGTTTAATAATAATAATAATAAAAAGAAGCTAGCAATATGAGGAGCTCCATAACAAAACGCATATATGTATATAAGTTTTTTTATAAAATGTTACAATAAATGAAAGAACGTATTTCAAATAATTTTTAAAACTTTGGGTTTAGAGAAAAGTATTTCATATTTCGGTGATATTTTCTCAATTGTGTAAAAAACTGGTCAAGTGTAATTATTGACCACCAAGAAGATTGTTGGTTGGTACATACATATACATATATATATTTTCTTAGAAAATGACACATTGGTTGTAATTGCTTTATAAGGTAAAATTTTGAATGCCAGTTGGTTATCGATATTTTCAATAGTAGCATAATGTAGATAGGAGTAGATAAGTAGTATAAATATTCTGAAGGTAGTAAAATACTACTAAATATAGATATGTAATAACCACAACGTAAGCACTAGTTCAAGGCATCGCTGAGAGCAATGTAGAAATTTGCAAGTTTCTTTACGTCAGAGAGAATTTGGGAGCATTTTTTCTTACTACTTGATATATCGAGTGATATATCCCGCAAGATTTTCGACGAAATAAGTACTCAGCAAAAAAAAAAGTTTGTTTAAAAAATGAGAAAATAAGGCAAATAGCAAAATCGGCTAAAAATGGCTAATTTTTTTTACAAAACGGCCAACGAATCGGCTGCCAGCTAAATCAAAATTTCTACGGCTGTTTGCTATCGCAACCGGCTAAATCTAGCTGGAAAACGACTAAAATGGCAACACTGCGTCTAGTTTATACGTACATATGTACGTATACGAAACGGCAGCATTAAATTCAGTATGACCAGTTTCGAAATATAAAAAAATGCTAATTTAAGTTTTCATACATGAATGCAAGCATATTTCTAAAGTCAAAAACATGCGCAATAATGAATTGGTTATCAAACTAATTATTAGCTTACAACTTTACTTATAAGTCGACTGTACCAAATTATATTATATTTAGTGGCAAATATATAAAAATTTCCAAAAAATCAACCTGGTCACACTATTGAGAGAAGCGGGAATAAGTTTTGCAAATCAGTGAGCGCCGTGAGCGCGAAGCTCTCTTTGAAATTGGCTGATGCAATAATTTTAAAATGACAGCTCCTTTGCGGTTGCAATTACTGAACGAGTCTGTTGTTTTAACAGAAAATTTAGTTTGATCAACCGAAACTCGGTCAGCTCAACCGAATTCTGTCAATTAAAGATAAACAGATCTAATACTGTTCAATCAACAAAGGAATGCAGTTCTTTTAACAGAAAATTCAGTTAAAGTAACAAAATTTTGATCAGTTTGACAAAATTTTGTCAATTTAAGGGCAACAGTATGAAATTGTTGATTTTACTGAGGCCATTTCTTTCTGTGTATAAACTCTAAAAATGATGTGGATCAAAATAATGCAGCTTAATTGTCAGTGTTTAAAAGCTAATAGAAATTTCATTGATTATTTTATTGAACATAACAAGATTGATATAGTGGTTCTCCAAGAGGTTTTCTCGCTTGGGGATATTAGGGAGGGGCACAAATTAATGTATTTTAACTTATTAATTAAAAACCGAGTGGATGGCTATGGTGAAGTAGCCATTGGAAGCAGGAAAAATAATAAATTGCAGCGTGTTAGATTTAATGGTAATCAAGACATATTTGTAGCTAAAACTAGAAATCTTGATAAAAATTTTATTATAGTGTCTGCCTATTTTCCTCCGGGGACAAATAGGTATATTTTTGACCATGATAAAAATATAGTGAGGTAGAACCGCTGAGAGTCACTTTTAAAGTTCTTGACGTTTCCAAACAATTTAATTTTTAAATTTACTCACAAACTCACACACACATTTTAATTTTCAATCTCAAGCAACAACAATTTCGAACAATTTCAATTTTTTATTTTCACTTTTATATGATTTTAAAATTTTGTCAAACTTCAAAAAAAAAAATCATGGCCGACAAATTAAGAGAACGGTTCTACCTTGCTATGTTTTTATCATGTTTTTGACTATGAATTAAATAGACTTTTAATTTTTTTGGAGGGCAAGGGGGGTGTTCTTCTGCTTGGCGATTTCAATGCCAAAATGCGTGCCTGGGGGTGTAATAAGGATGATCCAAAGGGGAGAGTTCTTATCAATGCTATCACTAAAACTGGTTTGGTTTGTTTCAACGATGGTAGTCCTACCTTTGCTGTAAATAGAGTAAATCAAGGGGGCCTGGCAGTACTCGATTTGTCTTTCTCAAATATAAGTGGGAATGTGAAGTGGGAATGCAATCAAGGATATGTTGGTGATAGCCATCATCGGCCAATTGTCATAACTGTTGAAAACCTTTCCAAAAGACCTAACATTTCTGTACAAAAAAGGTAACTGACGACTGCACCTTCTGTGGATTGGACAACATAGTGAATGAAGTTAATAATCAAATTAAAAAAGCCTCAATTGATCTAAACAAGGTCAAACATACACCAAAAGCGTTGTGGAACAATGAGCTTAATAAGAGGTACAGATTGGTGGTGGTGGCCAGAAAAAAGGCCAGACAGAAAGTGTACAGGATTTTGAAAATCTGCGACTATGTGAAGAAGAGTGGAAGGAGGTTAAAATTGCCAAAAGCAACAGCTATAAAGATAGGATTATGCAATTAAATGAGTGTCCGAATACGGTTGAAGCATTCTAAATCAGGTTAAAGTTAGCAGAGGGTATTCTAAGTGGACAGTGGAAAACAATGGCAGGTATCTTACACATCTGAGGGATCAGGTCGAGCAGCATAATGGTAACAATGGATGGCAAGTTTTAGGGAGCTGCAGCTCAGGAAACGCAAATGTCGCTCATGTAAGTTTTTCTTTGGAGAACCTTGAAGAGATACTCAAACGTAAAAAAAGTCTATAGGTGCTTGTGACAATATCACTTTTGAAATGGTGAAAAAGCTTCCAGATGATGTCAAATTAGTTTTTGTGAAAGAGTTAGAAACGTTTTTTAATAACAATGAGGTAAAGGAAGAATGGAGAATCATAAAAATTGTTCCCATTCCTAAATTATATAAAGAGTTGAGTGACTTCAGAAATTTCAGGCCTATCTCATTGCTGTCGGTGATAGTCAAATGTTTAAACATGTTAGTTAAAGAAAAATTGTATGACTGGGTGGAACTAAAAGGCGTTCTGCCGCAAAATAGCTTTGCTTATCGCAAAGGAAAGTCAGCACCAATGTGTTTAAATGAATGTTTATATTGGACGGGTAGACAAAGGCAGCAAAATAAGAAAGTTTTTATGTGTGCTTTGGACGTTTCGGATGCTTACAACTGTGTGGACATCGCATTGTTGTCAGGGGAAATTCTGGCCGGTTTTGGAGTAGAGGGTAAAATTCGCAACTGGATTGTCAATTTCTTTTCAAGAAGGGTTTTGATGCTGGGAAAAGACAGTGTTGAGGTGTCTAATGGTCTCCCTCAAGGGAGCTGCTTATCACCGATTTTGTTCAATCTGTACACTGCAGGTGTGCATTGTTTAAGCAATGAAAACACCAAAATTTACAAATTTTCCCATGATTTTCCCTTGGTATGTAGTGGAATAAATGACACTGAGGCAATTGGTACGCTGTAGGTCAAGTTAAATGAATTCAAGACTATGTTAAACAGCTTAAATCTGAGCATAAATGCAAACAAAACGAAATTTTTAAGTACGAACTCCATGAGTAGGAAAGTTTTCTCTCTCATCTTAAATGGTATTGTTTTGCAGTCAAAAGTATTAAATGGTTGGGCAGAACCATTTGTGCTAATGCTTGAATAAGTGAACATGTTGCTAATAAACTTTTACAAGAGTTTTGTTAGAAGTAAGGTTGAATTTGCAAATACGACGTATGCAAATGCTCCGCTTGGCTTCAACACTAAATTGCAAGGTATCCTTAATAATACGCTAAGGAGATGCCTTGGGCCTCCCCCAAGCTCCCCTGTTCATGCGAGATATGTCTTGGCCGGGAAACTCCCTCCACTTAAAAGAGCTGAGTGGCTTGCTGCCAAGGAATTGGGCAAACAATGGTTGGGTAATGATGAGATTAGAAATGACTTGATGCAAAGTGCGCCTGTAAAATCAAGTTACAGCTTTATACATGTACAACAAATTTAAGGATATTTTTAAGAACATTAACGTTAAAGTTACTTTCAGCAAGTATAACAATTTTCAGGTAGAGACGTCATCCTTCACCCAGAAAAAGGTTTAGTTATAATAACCAAGATTTGGTTATAGTGATCAAGTGGCATAGTTGGATATGGCGAAATAAATATATAGTTCACGAAAGTCTGCAATTTACTTAAGACTTCTAGTTGGGACAAATGTATATTTGTTAATAATTACAAAACGACTACCTTGATTGGACAATATTGTTAGTTGAATAAAATCATTGTTGAGCAAATATAAACAATGCTTTGGTTGATACAAGTTTTCAATTAATCTTGTGAACTTGCCGTAGACTTGAATCAGCTAACCGTTTATTATTGGGAAAAAAGTTTCAGTTTGACACAAATAAAAATTTACTCGATGTTTGTTGTGTTTACTTTCTTCTTTTATTTGCATATATTAAGCATAAAAATACGTACATATTTACATAAGTTAGTTACTAAAGTAAATAATACATATGTATATGGTGGTAAGAATTTCCTAAAAAACAACGATGAAACAGGAACAGTCGTGCGAAAACCCAGGTCAATATCTGCTGGAAGTATACTGCTTTGCTTTTTCCTTAGCTAAATAGACACTTTCAAATTATAATTCACATGAATTATATATCCACTGAAAAACCCCGGTTGGCATCAAACTTTATATTTTTAATTAAACTTTAAACTATGCGCGCACCGAAACAACCCGCGATGATAGCAAAACTGAAACTGTGACAAACAAGTATGGGCATGTCATAGCACACATGGCGCAGCGATCGACATGCCATAGCTTACTGAGCGCTCTGGGACCACATGCGTGTTTCACCCATATACGAACAGCGGTAGCGGAGCAATGATTTCCACGCACAATGCAATGGTCGGCATACTAGCGCATTCAAACGATTCAATAAGTGGGACTGTGTGCATTGCTCAGCTGGCGCTCTTCGTATGTGCTCAGAGAGCGCTCAGCATTCTTTAGGGGTGGCTCACAAGCATGAATATGTTCCACTCTCAAACCAAATCGTGGTTGCCTCAACTAAGATTTGGTAACTATGACTAAACCACGTGTTGAAAGAAAGCTTATCTGCATTAGCAGAGCTTAATAACATCCTTTTATGAACCATACGTTAAGTTGAATGGAATTTGTAGAAATATGCTTCAAAGAAATATTTATTAGTATTAACCAAACCCTTCAACTAAATTAACGATTTGTTACAACCTAGATGAATATTAGAAGCTTTAATATATTTAGTTATAATAACCAATCGATGGTAATAGTTCCCAATCCTTGGTAACAGTTCCCAAATATTGTCAAAATTCGGGAACTAAATATCTTTAGTTGTCGAAACTAATCCTTTTTCTCAGTGTTGATAAAAGCAAAAAAAGAATTTAGCAATAAGCAGCTAAAGAGCATTTTTCTGGCCAAAATTGATGATAAAAAAAATTATTTTTATATTTTAGCGACGGACGCCTCAGTAGTAAATGATGCAGTTGGGGTTGCCTTCTATGATCCACAGAAGAGTATGTCTGATGGTGTCAAGCTAAATGGAGTTTTCTCTTCCACTTTTGGTGAACTGGTTGCTATTAAGTTAGCAGTCATGTTTTTAGTTAAGGGCAATATAAATAAATGGGTTATATTTACTGATAGTTTGGCAGCTGTAAGTCTCCTGAGGAAAAAATATTCATACAATCACATTGTGGCATCGATACATAATATAATTGCAAAGTCTAACTGTATTAGCTCCAAGATAGTATGGGTACCTGGTCATGCAGGAATTGAGTTAAATGAAAACGCGGATCAATTTTCCTAAGTTGCTGCTCTAGTGAGGGAGCTGTTAAGAAGGTGGACCTTACTCTAGGGGAAGCTTTATTTCGAATACGTAAAGTGATTTGAAATGAATGGGAAAGTGAGTTTAACCCTTCGGAGGGCGCGCCGCGGCAAATTAGCCGCAAAAATTGTAATTTGTGGTATTCAAATACTAATTGTAGTAGCCGGCCACTGCCACTTAATGACTTTGTAAGTTTTGAGATGCAGCATGTTTCACAATTCGCTGTTACTTGCTGCGTTAAATCGTTCAGTTGATATTTGTATTTGAAAGTTGATGTCTCATAAATGCGGCTGAATTGCCGCGTCGCGCCCTTCCGTGTACCAAAAAGAATTTGAATGTAACTCGCAAATTTTTTTTAAGATATTTAGTTGGAAAAGTGAGTTTGTGACAAGGGTCTAAATCAAAAATGTTATTTTTTAAGTATTTTGTCATGTGTAATTTTAAAATTATGTATACTTTGCGTATTCTTTGCGTACACATTTTAACTATTATGATATTTATTTTCTTAGGTTTTAGAGAAAAAAGGATGCTTTTAAATTATGTATTTTAGAACGAATTTCCGTCATCCCTTGTCAAATTTGGTTTGGAGACAAACCAGTTTCGGCGTTGTGCCTTCTTCAGTGCCATTTTTCGTTCTCTCAGAAACAACAATAACAAAAAAAATAGATAGAAGGGAACCAGCTACGCAACAGAAATTGAAACCAGGAATATGTACGAGGAATAATAAGGCAAAAATTTGTTGTATTAATTGTAACAAAAATGTTTGCCGAAAACATTGCAATCATATTTCACAATGTGTAGAATGTGACAACAACACTGTTGATGATGACGCATAAAAATTTAAAAAATAAATGCTCATAATATGTTTTAGTATTAACACAAATTATTCAAATGTTTTATTTTCGCATTTAGCAAATGTACATTTACGCGAGTTCGAAATCGTATGCTTTTGACCAAGGCACATAAATACAGGTAGAAGCCAAAATGACGTTGCTCTCATGATAACCAAACCTTTAAACTTCAAATTGTTTTCCTTTTATTTCCTACATTTCGTTACGCTTTGAGTGACATGTCGTTCTTTTTTTGAATGTTCGTTAATGACAAATTTTAATTAGCATTTGAATTTTTGTAGTGTTGTGCGGTATATACTTAGTGTATGTGTTAAAAATGCAACACCTGAAGCGCTGTTTTTTATGTGGTGTTAAATATAAAGAAGCCACCACTCATTTTTTTAACGTGCCTCAATGTCCTTGGCGTAAGGAGCGTTGGGAAAGCAGCTGTGGGGTAGAGCTGCAGCGAAATGCCTTGCTGTGCGTTAAACATTTTAAAGCAGCAGATTTCATAAATGCACCGGGAGGTACAGGAAAGGCANACAAACAGCCGTGTTTTAGTCGCTTATTCAGATCCGTATCTATTACGATCAATTCTCACGGAAAAG
>NW_016178025.1:0-2250 GCF_001687245.7 Rhagoletis zephyria
GCTACATATGAAAGTTGAACGCCTTGATGCCGCACACGTGCATTTACAGCGTGGTGACGAATAACTGTTACCCAGGTNTTTACAGCGTAGCGACGAATAACTGTTACCCAGGTTTTTTTGAGAAATAAATGGGTCCTTTATAGATTTTGTGAAAAAAGTATTTTATTGTTAATTTTCCACAGATTTTACTTTAGTTGTATTAATTAGTTTTGAAATTTTAATCCTTACATTACATTTGCCAGCAGTGTAAACTTTGAAAGAAAGGTCATTTGGCACGCAAGTCTTTTTCAGGTGTATTTTTTCTTAGGCTTTGTATAAAAAAACAGGGATCGTAACGGTTATGCTTTTTATCAAAAAAGTTAAAAAATAATCGTTACTTTTTTACCGATATGTTTTCAGTCAAAAATAAAAGTTACCAAGTGACTTATATTTTTTCGGTCAAAAATAAAGGTTAAAATGTGACTAACTTTTTCGGTCAAAAATAAAAGTTAACACTTGACTTTTATTTTTTCGGTCAATTAAAAAGTTAAATATGACTTTTGTTTTTTTCGGTCAAAAATAAAATTTAAAATGTGACTTATTTTTTCAGTCAAATATAAAAGTTTAAACTTGACTTTTACTTTTTCCGAAGATTACGTTCGAAAAGCATTTATGAAAATATGCTCCTCTNTTTTATCAAAAAAGTTAAAAAATAATCGTTACTTTTTTACCGATATGTTTTCAGTCAAAAATAAAAGTTACCAAGTGACTTATATTTTTCGGTCAAAAATAAAAGTTAACACTTGACTTTTATTTTTTCGGTCAATTAAAAAGTTAAATATGACTTTTGTTTTTTCGGTCAAAAAAAAAATTTAAAATGTGACTTATTTTTTCAGTCAAATATAAAAGTTTAAACTTGACTTTTACTTTTTCCGAAGATTACGTTCGAAAAGCATTTATGAAAATATGCACCTCTAAGGAGAAGCGCATTAATGTTGATACGGACCTTATGGATTACTGGGAGAGTAAAAAATTTATATATCCCCGACTAAGAGATCTGGCATGTATTATACATCAAGTGCCATCGACACAAGTCAGTGTAGAACACGCGTTCTCAGCACTAAGCTTGTTCTTAGCGATTTGCGATACAATTTGTCTTAGCAGAACTTGGCAGCAATATTAATTGTTAAATTGAATTCCGAATCATTCCTGTAAAGAGGTGAATAATTTAAAGCTTAAATTAAAGAAACTCAATATATTTACAGAAGATGGAAAACTGCAATTGAAAGGATGGGCATTTTTTATTAAAACATATTAGTGGTATTCACCAAAGTGAGCAAGTGGCCTGGCAGTCTGGCAAAAGAGCAGATTAGCTCAAGCAATGCCAGTTGTCAACAGTCGTGCTTGAGCTCATCTGCTCTTTTGCTAGAGTGCCAGGCCACTTGCTCAAGTTGGTGAATACCACTATTGTATTGTGAATATGTAAACTGCTATGTTGACCGAAACAATAAAAGTCAGATTTAGCTTTTATAATTGACTGAAAAAATAAAAGTCAATTTTTAATTTTTATTTTTGACCGAAAAAATAAGTCAAATTTTAACTTTTATATTTGACTTAAAAAATAAAAGTCAAGATTTAACTTTTACATTTGACTGAAAAAATAAAAGTCAAGTTTTAACTTTTACTTTTGACTGAAAAACTATCAGTAAAAAAATAACGGTAATTGCTGACTTTTTGAAAAAAGTAAAAAAATTAATAAATCATGTAGGATTAACATTCCTTGACTAACAAGCATCACATTGCTATATACAAATGTTAAAAAGACCAATTCTTTCCGACTGACTTTTTGAACTGAAATTTTGAAAATAACTATTACTTTCGGTAAACTGTATAGGGTTGGTCGAATGAATGGCCGTTGTTGTTGTTGTTGTTGTAGCGGCTACAACAACCCCGCCCAGGACGGTTGGTATCTCAGTCGTTGTCGTCAAGTTCCACTAACGGCAACCCTAGGAAGCGTGCAGCTTCTGTGGGGTTTGTCCACAGGGACAAGGCCGTTAGGGTTGTCGGGTTTTCCGGGCATGCGAAGAGATGTTTCGAGTCATGTGGGGTCTCTCCGCATGCCGGACACTCATTCGGCACATCCTCATTCAACCTACTCAAGTAGGAGTTCAACCTGCTGCAGTAGCCGGAGCGAAGTTGTGCGAGTGTTGTGCGTGTCTCCCGAGGCAGATGAAGCTCCGTCTCGTCTATGTCCGGGGGTGGTATGCCTAG
>NW_016178025.1:4761-8107 GCF_001687245.7 Rhagoletis zephyria
GTGGCTGTGGTACGGTCTGTGGTGTTATTATGTTGTTGTGTTGTGGTGAATGTGTGAGGCTGCTGCGTGAGTGTGTGGGGCTGCTCGGGCGGACTGTGGTTAGCAGTGGAGGCTGCTCTGTTTGAGCAACAGGGGGCCACGTACGACGTGGTCCACTGTCTATGTGTCCGTAGTCCCGAGCAGACTCTGAGGTGACTCCACCCCTCGCAGGCATTACACTTGACTGAGGTGGAGTTGTGGTGTAATCGTCTTCGGCATACACAGCAGGTGTATGTTTCTGGCCCTGGGTTTGACTGGATGCCAGCCCTAAGTAGGAGAATACGTAGTGAATGTAGCCCTATGGACGGACAACTTCTGAGATACTTCGCCGACCTAAACGGGGTTAGATCGCCGAAACAACAGCCCTTGGTCGGGTGAAACCCGAGTCATTCCGGTACGTAGAACCGGCTGTCGTGGGAATGAATGGCCGTCCTAGTCACCGGTTTCGAGTCTATTCGATTTTTGAGTATGAGGCCTTATGTTGGACTGAAGTGGTTATGGTTACAAAAGATATGGAATAAATTAACTGACGGAGACCTGCGTGCCAAAAGTTATTCAAGTTTTTCTTATACCAATCTTTGAAAAAAGTTAAAAAACAGCATCAAAAATCTCATTATTACGATTCCGTTCAAAATATTTTTTTAACTTTTTTTTATATTTTTATGTAAATTTGTTAAGCTTAAACCGGTTTGTCATTTGAGGGGAATTTTTCAAAGAACATCTTTAAGAAACTATTTTTTTCATAAAAAACTAAATTTTTGGATGTATTTTCAAATCGGTCCAGCTCGCTTAAATCTTAATATTTTTCCGAAATATTTTGGCGGACGTCTTAAAATATAATAGAATTTATAATTCAAATGGAAAAACAGTACCGATTTTTTTTTTGTATGGGGAGGGATGCAGTCTAATATATATATATATATATATTTTTTTTTTAAGTCGGTTTTTTTTGCTAAAAATTACTTGTTTCTTTATTAACTACCAACACTTCTTAATTCAACTTGCAATGGCACTCGTTTCTTTTACCTTCCTCTTTCATACTTTGAATGAGCTTATTCGCAAAGAAATTAAAAGGGTGGGAAAATACCTTACCAATGATCCCTCATAAGTCTATATCGGTAAAGTTTTGGAGCAGTTATTCAAGTTTTTCTTACACAAATCTTTGAAAAAAGTTAAAAAACAGCATCAAAAATCTCATTATGATTCTGTTGACAAAATTTTCAAGTATTTTTATGTAGATTTTTTAAACTGTTTTGTCATCTGGGGGGATTTTGCCCAAAAAATCCTTTAAGAAATTAAAGCCACACTGATAAGACCCAATCAGTTCATTGACGGTAGACTTCAGTCTTTCGCACAATACACTCGATAAGGCCTTGTAACCTATGCTTAGAAGACTGATCCCGCGATAGTTGGCGCGAATGGCGGGGTCGCCTTTCTTGTGGATTGGGCAGAGCCAGTGGCGGATCCATCGGGGGGGTTTTGGGTATTAAACTACGTGTCAGTCAGTGGCGGAACCGCGGGAGGTGTTTTAACACCCAAACCCCAAAACCCTTGGATCCGCCACTGGGCAGAGCACACTTAAATTCCAGTCGTCAGGCATGCGTTCATCTGACCATATTCTGCATAGGAGTTGATGCAACTCCTCGCCACCGTACTTGAATAGCTCAGCTGGCAGGCTGTCAGCTCAAGCAGCTTTGTTGTTTTTCAGCCGCGTTATTGCTATTCGTACCTCGTCACAGTCAGGCGGTGAACATCGACTCCGTCATCATCGACTGCGGGCTCAGGTTCCTCTTCTCCACATCTTTCCGTGCTGCTATCATTCACTAGGGTGGAAAAGTGTTCCCTCCATAATTTAAGTACGTTCAGCGTGGCCCTGTAGGCGGCATCTTTTTTCTCTGCAGCTTCCAGACACTCCTCATCGTACCAGTTGTTCTTTTGGGCTTGCTGAAATCTGACTACTTCTTCGGCGGCCGTATTTAATGAGCTGGAAATGTGGTTCCACTGCTCGCACATTTCGGTTTGTTGAAGAGTGCGCTCTGTGAGCAGGTGTGAGAGTCGAGTAGCGAATGCATTGGCTGTGTCCCAGCAAACATGGTCTCTAACATTAGAGAAATTTTGATTTCTACATTAGATAACTAGGGTAATTCTCTAATCGTTCACGAGTCGATGACGAAGTTAGAGAACTACATTAGAATTCGATTCGAAAACGATTAGAGAAACAACGCAAATTCAATGGTCGGCACGATACTAAGTTGTGTTATCGACTATCGATTTATAGCTACGATTGTCCTTATTTTAGACAAAAACGCAATTGTTCGAGAAAATTGAGTGCCGCTTCAAAATTTAAAGTAAATACATATAATTATTTCACGTAATAAAATGAATAGAAAGAAATTTAGAAGTGAGAGTGAGCAAATAATAAATTTACTGTTTTTAAGTAAAAGTGATGATGAGCATCCAGAATGTGAAGCGTTGCTAGGAGAAGAAGAGCCACACGACAGGCCAGGATGCAGCAGAACATTTGATGAGCCAGATGAATTCAGCATTTCTTCCAGCGAAGATGATACGGATGACTGCATTAATGCAAATAACGATTTACGGAAGGACTTGACAGAATGGACTGTTAAACATAATATAACCTACGCAGCAATAGATGATTTGTTAAAGATTTTAAGTAAACGCATTACAGGGCTTCCTTTGTGTGCCCGAACTTTGAAAAATACTCCAAAGAGTGCCCCAAAGGTCATAATGGGTTCCGGGGAATATGTACATTATGGGGTTGATAGTGCTTTAACCGAGTTTTTATGTCGAACGGACTTTACTGGCAATTGTTTGAATCTGAACATTAATATCGACGGACTTCCATTGGCAAAAAGCTCTAATACTCAGATANTAAGTAAACGCATTACAGGGCTTCCTTTGTGTGCCCGAACTTTGAAAAATACTCCAAAGAGTGCCCCAAAGGTCATAATGGGTTCCGGGGAATATGTACATTATGGGGTTGAAAGTGCTTTAACTGACTTTTTATGTCGAACGGACTTTAGTGGCAATTGTTTGAATCTGAACATTAATATCGACGGACTTCCATTGGCAAAAAGCTCTAATACTCAGATATGGCCAATTTTAGTTAACGTACATACATCGGATGACATAAGAGTTATAGGAGCATACTGCGGGAAAAGCAAATCAACAAATGTTAATGAGTTTCTTAAAATATTTGTAGATGAGTTATTAGGGTTGTTGGACTAGTTAAAAAGTAAAAGGACTAGTTTTTAAAGAAATGCGTTATAAAGTTACTTGCCTGGGC
>NW_016178026.1:0-8107 GCF_001687245.7 Rhagoletis zephyria
TGAAAAAATTATGTACATGCAACTGAATAAATTAATAAAAACTTCTTTGTAAATACTTTCTGTTTCAATTCATTTATTCAGTTGCATGTACATAATTTTTTCAATGATTTCGATTTTTTTTTGCCAAATATATATTTTTTAAAGATAAATATACCAAAAAGTACTAAAATTGGTCAAAAAAACATTTTTAATACATGTACCTAAAAAATGAACAATCTATGGAATATGTAAAATATGCAAATGGTATTGGGCATCAATTAATCGGAATGGTTTTGCATCAAATAATTCCGGTTCTATATTTGCTTTATCGCTCAAAACTTTAGTTTCTTATCATTATAATTGTTTTGCATATAAAAAAGCAAAAATTAAAAAAATAATTAAAAATTGGCAATATTAAGTAAAAATATCAGAATTCCGATTTACTACCCTGCAACACGGAGTATATCAATATACATGTTGCTAGACATTATTTTGTGCCGCTAACAGTGAATTTAACAGAATCCACCACCAAAAAATCTGCAAAAAGTGGATTCCGTGGTTAAAACCTTCTAAATCTGTTAAGTTCCGACACTCAATAGTTTCCATTTGTTGTTTGCATCTTCTCAGTAATTATAAGTTCTCTGATTGTGTTAGTTGCCTACAATAATGTTCGATCAAATGAAAGGGTGAGTCATGTGAAATATTTTTAGTAGTACATGCTTATCTGGGATTACATAATAGATAATTAGTTTGAGTTTTGTATGTGGTTTGTGTCATAACTAAATCGAATATGTTTTATAAATTAAAGATTTGAATTTCTTCCTCCCTGTGTTTAAGTCATCTCCAATTCCGTATCCTCAGTCGTATTTTAACTTTCGGAAGTGTTTGTTGCTCGTTTTTCTGCACTTCGGTTCTAGTGAAAAGTTTTATTAAACTGTGATTTAAATTAAGTATTTAAGTGCAAAATGTGTTTTGAGTGCATATAAAAGTATGTACATATGTGAATACATATTTATGTACAATGTGCATACATACATATGTACATAACTACATATCGATGGACCTTTGCAATAACGACACACCTCAAAACTTAAAAAAAGTCATCTACTAAACAGTGGTACATGTCTCTAATCATTGCAAAACCTTAATGACTGCTTTATAAATATTTAGTAAGGATTAGACACAGATTAGACAAGTATTACGGACATGCGTCACTGTTCATAAGTTGGGTTGTGTTTTCAGGTTTTGAGTTGTGCCGTTGTTTGCCGAGGGCCATCGTTCACATGCCTGAATGCTTGTTCATAAACATATTGAGTAGTTATAAATTTATATATGTACATATGTATGTTACATACATACATACATACATACATACATACTTTAATATGCACGTACTGAAGAGGTCTCTCAATTCTGCGCTTCTCAATTGGTGAAAAGAACGGGTGAGTCCCAGAAATTATTTTATATTTTTTAAATTTTTATTGGACCTTGAGTGAAAAGTTCTTTTATTAGTACATACTTCATTATTAGCCTGTTCCCGTACTTCACGATTTGCAGGATTTACATGTTTTACAGGAACAGCTGTTTTCGCCTGTAATAAACCTTATGTGAACATGGCGTACGGGAACGACTTTGGACGGAATCCTGCAAAACCTGCAAATCGTAGACGTTCTGGAACGCACTATATATATGCATCTTGTATATACCGACGCAAGAACCTCATTTAAAAAAAAAAACCCAATTTGACTGTTGTTTCAAGAGCAAACCAAATCTGCTGTTTTCAGTCGAAATTTGTTTAACAACTATTTTGCGCTATATGTATTTTTTAACCGATGTGAGAAATAAAAAACTGATTAAAAAAAAAACAATGTGAGGCTAAATTAGTGTTGAAAAAAAGGTTAGGAAAAGTTATATCCCGTGAAAAACGAAGTTAAAAAGAAGTCAGTATGTTCATTCCTTAAAAGCTCTTCGCCAATTAGATAAGCCCCGCGAACCCGATTTTGTTAAAATAAGAATGGAGTTCAGTTTAGGATACAAAAAACCAAAAAAAAAAATTCGAATAGAAATATGATTGTTTGCTACATCAGAGCGCACTAGTAATACGCCAACAAATCAATTGTTTCAAATTTCGTGGTACAAATTTTTTTAAACCTAAGAAAAAGCTAAGAAAGTATGTTCTCAAGAAAATAGTACTTTACTCTGTTTTGGAAAATTTGAACGGTAAGCAGTAGGTTTTGAAATGTTAAGGCCGGTCCACATAGAACTTTCGCGTTGGCTTTGGCGTTGGTTTGCCAGAACACACCTTAAAAGTATGCTTGCTACTGGATTTACGATTGACAGCGAATGTTTGGGCCACTAAATTAACATACTAACGACAGATAAATTAATATTTCTTATCAATAATTGCATTAAAAACGATATTTCTTGCCCGTGCTTGATTAAAAAGGAAGAATATTTCACATAATTTTATTTATTTGCAACAGCTTAAAATTGAATGCTAAACCTAGCTCCAAAAAAGCAATATAGAAATTGTGACCTCAAAATTTTACTACCTGTTCCTTTTATTAGGATGTCGATACCTCCGAAAATAATACATCGGAAATCACGCTGGTATGTATAGCTTTTGCGTTTTTTGAATAATTATCATTCTTAAGTGAAAAAAAGAAAATCTTAAAATAATCATTATTTTTTATCAAAAATAACAAAAGCTATAATTTAAAAACCTAAAAAGACTCAGAAAAAATAATGTTACTTTTTTCTTACTCTACACTGACTTGAGGTTGAAAAAAAAATTAACATTTAATCTTGTTTACAGTATTTATCATTTTTTACATAAATTTTATTATTTAAAGCGACTTACGCCATTTTTTATATGCTTTCAAAACGAACACTCAATTGTTATGATTTTAGAAGCACCCAGCGAAAAAGTTACACCCCATTGCATGCCTTTTGCCGTTTCCCATTATCTCTATTATATCAAATAGATATGTATATCCAATTTTTTAGTGCTCTTTAATTGGCAGGTATATAAATTTTTAAATTATCGTATTACAGAAATTTTTATGTACGTACTTAATTATTTATTAACACATCTCACGTTTGATAAAAGAGGATGTAATTCAAAAATTTACTTTTTTGGAGATTTCACCATACAATTAATAAGTTTGATAAGAAGGAGAACAAGTTCAGCGTAACAGATGTCTAAAATTCCCAAAAAATGGGAAAAATGGAAACACAGATTGCGTTTTCCCACAAAATTTGAATTTTGAAATAATTCTGTATATTATCAAACTTGCGAAATATGCTGTATTTTCTTCATCAAATCCATGTACTAGAGATGGGCGAGGGACCACTGCTGGCAAATTATTGATGGCACTATCGATATATCGAACTCTTTACTAGTACTGACGCGGAAAGCATTTGGCTTGGAAACTTAAATTTGGGTAAGCAAAATGCTTACAGCTTAAGTGCAATAATATTTCAAAAAAACACTTCCCTTTAGTTCAACTTTCATTGGTGTTGGCAGCTCTGAGTATAGATAATTTCTTGATTTATCCTACTTTTCATTGTTACAAATGTGCAATTACTAACTTATTTATATACATACATACATATTTATGTACAATGGCGAACAAAGGTATTTTTTGGCACAGTGAATTGTTCGCAATGTGTGCAGCGTTTTATACTCTTATTTATTTGCGATAATTTAAAAAAATAATATGGTTCATACTCCACCAAAAAACATTTAACTGAAATTCCAAACTTTGTGCAAAACTCAGGAAAATTCAATAAATCTGCATACTGATTTGCAATTTTCATTATTTTTTTTTTTAGAAAAGTTCTAAGTATGCAGTTTTATAGCCCATTCGAGTTTAGTATAAGAAACGGCAAGTTTGAAGTTCATAGAAAATCGCGTTGATTTTTGGATTTTTTTGTAGTGGAAGGTTTTGCTCATTTTCTTCATACAAAAAATAATTGTCGAACATACTTTGTATGGAAGAACCTGCGTGAAAAAATTGCTAAGAATCATCGCGATTTTCTAGGAACTTCAAACTTGGACTTTCTTATACTATAAAACTGCATTCTTAGAATTCTTGTAATAAATCTGAATAACAAGCTGCAAATTAGTATCCAAATTTATTCAATTTTCCTGACTTTTGCGGATCTGCGCCAGTTGTTCAACCAAAGTGGAGACAGGTACTTCCATTTGGTTCGTGGGATGGACGAGTCTTTCCACCGGATAACGATCCATGCGTACAACATGGCCAAGCTAGCGCAATCGTTGTATTTGTATGCGCTTAACCATGTCGTTAAAAGGTTCACCGTATATTTTCAGTGACAACTTTTTTAATTTCTCGTGTATAGCCAAAAGTTATCCAAAAAGAAAAAAACTTGCTAAATATGTCATTAGTAAGTTTTCACTTATTTTATTATTTATTATTTTGTATTGTCCAAATTCCCATGAATTTTGCTTGCTGAGTTGGAGCTGCCTCGGCCGACAGAGCAAAAAGACGAAAATGTTTATATCCCTCCCATGATTCAATTATTAAAGGTTTTGTAAGTAGCTTTTTTCTAAAATTTGGCACTCCCACCCACAGGGATGGTTTATGGAAGCAGGGGAAAAAGGGGAAGAATTCAATCACACTTCCTAAAATGGGAGCTAAATTCCATAAAAAGGTGTGGATAATAGTGAATGGTGGTATTTTAAAACAAAAACGAATTTGATTTAATTATTTAATTTAAACAAGCTTATTTACATCGAATATAACCCCCGANGAAATATTTTTTTGAACAATTGAAACTAATAATTTTTGGGGTCAAGGTCATTATAATATTTATTTTGAGATTTGACCGCATACAGATGTCGGTATAGTGCGAAAAATTGGTGTTTTAGTACATTTTATACTCATTTTATTTTTAAAAACAAATTTTATTTAATACAAATTTATATTAATGCAAAAAATTTATTTGGAACAATTTTTATTAAGTTGGTAAAAAACAACAACAACCTACAATCAGCTGAGGTAGAAGTATTATGATTCCTTGACCACAAAAACCTTTAGTTACGCTCGTTCAATGATTTTAAAAGAATACAATTATTTTTTTTCTTTAAATGCCGGTTTGTTGACAAACCACGTACTCTACAGAAAACCTAGGATGACCAGAAATTTATGGTTTCAGATTCGGATTCAGCGCACCCAAAACCTTTAGAAACCGTTGAGAAACCCCGGGGGATTTTTTCTTGTTGTACAGTGTAATTTATAAGCGAATTCTTTGAATGACCTTTGACCTTTTTGTTTCGCAAACGCCGGGATAGGTTATTCGACAGCGAAGCTAACAGCATAACTGCTGCGAAGAAGTAATTCTTAGGTCGGGTCTAACTATAGAATTAGAAGGTTTGAAATCATCAACCGATCTTGGGAAAAATTAATGATCAATTCAGGCGCTATATTGACAACAAGATCAGCTCTTATATCTATTCACTCACTTCTCCTTCTTGTTTGGCAATATAACCGTTTTTTGGTTTGGGCCGAGACCAAAAAGCTCCTCAAATTCCTCTTTCCTGTGCAAATATGCGCCAGATGCTCATCCCCAGTGCAGAAAGCTCCTTTTGCACTTGGTCCTCTTAATTTGTTCGGTCACGCCCTTGCCTTCTCTGTCGGCCTATTGGTGCAAAGTTCTATGAACTTTTCACCGGGAACGTCGTCATCCATACGTACAACATGGCCAAGATAGCGCAATCTTTGAAAAAGTGCATTCAGTTCGTCATTCCATCTTCTTCGGCACCCCTTGCCTACGAGAAGAGGGCTGTAGATCTTGCGAAGAATACTTATTCGGAAATCCGCCAATGCCTTCTCATCTTGTGTGACATCATCCATGTTTCTGCGCCTTATAAAAGGACAGACATGATGAGAGCCTTGTAGAGTGTGATTTTTCTTCGTCGAAAGAAGGCTCTGCTCTTCAACTGCCTACCGAGCCCAAAGAAGCACCTGTATTACGGTGGCCAGAAAAGCAGCCACGGTTTGATGTATCACATTTTAATAAACTTCAAAGATCGGCCGCGGTCTCAGCCACAGGATCTGTGAAAACTTGTGCAACCACGCCCTAGAGTCGTTTCTGAGATAGACTCGACGCCACATTTTTTGTTTTAGCATCAGCAGGTTCGAGATATTCGTACTTTTCATGAAAACAAGCAAAACATTGTCATGATTTGGTAAAAAATTCGTGGTCTAAATACTAGATCAAGGAGTTTGGGCAAACAAATCATCTCACCTAGATCTCAGATATGCAAATTGAATCTAAACCTCTGCCAAAATAGACCTAGAAAAGGTATTCAAAAACGAGTTTTTAATTATGTATTCAACGGTCAAGCGGTCATCAAGCGCCTATCCAGGTTCATCAATGGGAATTTTGATAAGAACCAGGTCACTGATGGATCGAAGAACACGAGGTCACCGCTGAACTGGCGAGTGATGGTTCATGATCTGTCTTAATGAAGTCTCAGTCGGTCTCCTTCATGACATGCTCGTTACGGAGTTGATATGCTCACTACACAGTAAGTACTGGGGAGCAGCAGGTGGTTTTAGATAGGCCTTTGGCCAAACTTTTACCGCAAAGAACGTAATCTTTTGAATAGAGCCAACTTTTCCTCGCTCAATAGACATAGCCCGTCACAATCCTCGGCGCTTTCACAGTCACCAGTTTGGCTTAGCAACAGAGCCGGAATGAACCTGTAGGCCAAACAAAGTTCTAGCGACCCATCACTCTTACGTACTTTCTACTACCACAGAAATAATCGACAGCATGCTCATCAGAGACCCTTACCAGACACTCTTTACATATAAACCAATATGTCTGCCTTCCAGGAAAATCTACTATACATGCATTTCAGAGCCATACAAGCAAACTTTGAGAAGTCCATAGAGAACAAAGAGGTGGAGCCATAGGATGCTTCTTGAATATGGCGGGCGCTATCGATTAAAAAAAATTTCGTCAAGCGCAAAGGAATTGATGCTTGATCCTTAATTAAAGAACCATTTCATCCATCCTAAGACAGGAAAGAGTCATATACCTAGCTACGAAATATTACCCACAAGGTGGAGTGATCCGCCGTTTGCAACTTCAGTTTTCACGGCTAAGCGGCTACTCAGAAGTAGGTTGGAATATATATATATATACTATATATACTATCTACAACCTCCACAGAATAAACTGAACATAGTCGGTAACTTTCTCCAGGAAAAGGAAAAGACTTGAAAAGCGTTCCTGGTGAAAATGAAGAAAAGTATAATTTTTTCAAATAAAACAAATTTGAGGTTCATTTCTAAATGTAGAAATTGAATTGCAAATCTTTTTGAGCATGGTTATAACTAACTGAATAGGAGGGCTCTCTCCGCAATGGAAATACCAGGTAGAGAAGGATCTAGCTCCACTTGGCATTTCCTATTGGTGGCAATTGGCATACAAGACAATCGACTGGCTTGTGTTGTTGGTTCTTTCAACAGTGCTCTGTCAAGTCAAGGATAATGGGGCCCCTGCTATCCTAATCTGCCTTCAAACAAAAACATAAACAAAAAAGTTTTAAGCATGGCAACACTGATGTTCATGTGTGCACATACATATATACGTACATATGAACCCGCGTAGGTAAAATTATAGCGGCACAGTGGGGACGTTAGTAACCAAGTGGATTGATGACAAGTAGAAAGTGTGTACATTAGAGTGGTCCTTAAATGTGGAAAACAAATTTTTACATCAGATTTCCTAAGCCTCAACCCCGATGCTCAACGTCGATGCTATTATTGTCGAAGATATCACATATAAATTCTGGTCCCGATTGGAGACGGTTGAGGCGAGTCGCACAGGGGGCAAGGTTCAGATTACCCTATGAAAACGTCTTAACCCACTCTAATCGGAACAGAAATTTATATTTGATATCCTCGACTTTAGTATTATTGATTTTGGGCATGAAATAAAAAAAAATATTTTAATTTTTTGATTCCTTAGAGGCATCTGATCTTTGACCCCTTTTGCAAAACGCCTTAAAAGTCTCCCATTGCGACCCAAATTTCTATGTGATATTTTCGACTATGGTAGTATTGATTTTGGGTATTAGATAAAAAAAAAA
>NW_016178027.1:0-8107 GCF_001687245.7 Rhagoletis zephyria
ATTGAGATGTTAGCTTACTATCAATATAGAAGTATTACATATATGGTTAAATCGTGCCAGAAGTAATCAAATTATGTATACTAGTATTGTAAGATATCTCACCAAATATTAATTTATGTGAAAAAGCTGTTATTTGACAATTCGGTTACTTTAAGAAACCAAACCAAAAATATTATGTAGAAAACTTAATTAAGTTCAACTCTAGTTCGTCCCCGATGTTGCCGCTTTCTTTTCCTCTTCTTCTTGATTGTGCTCAGTTATCAATCTTTCAATTTCTTCTTTTTGCACCATTTTAATTATGGGTTGCTTATTACTATCTATGTTAGTGACTGCCATTTCAACCTTTTCGGAATTAATGCCTTCCATGCATTTAGCCAGGATTTTTATGGCGATCTTCTTCGCTTCTTCCGTCGTAAGAGGGTTTTCAGAGGTATCATAACTATTAACATAAATTAATTAAATATTAGCTTAAGAACTCGGCAATGGTAATATATATATGTATTTTATACCGATTAGCTAGTTCTGTTTTCAACATGGACATAGCTACACCAAAGCTTTTGCCAATGCAGGTTCCATTCCAGCCACTGTAATTACCACTGGGATCCGACTGGTATAGTTGAAAATCGTGACGCCTGTCGTATCCCATGTAAAGGATAGACACACCAAATGGTCGTTTGCCACCATATTGTGTGTACGCTTGTTTAATGTCACACAAATGTGACACCAGTTGTTCAACCGGTATTGGTTCCCCGTAGTTATACTTGTAGCGCTGTGCTATTAAACGCATCTCGTTAACCAAAACATTAGCATCTGATGTGATACCCGCAACGGCGACACAGATGTGACTGTAATTATTGGTAAACTAAAAGTTTTTAACTATTTTTTAACCTTTTTACTTACTCATTAATTTTGTATATTTTATCCTGGAAAATATCGTTGTCGAGTAATGGGCTTGTTGTGTGACATTCTGCCGCTATAACAATGCCATCTTTTGCGCGTATACCTAAAGCGGCACCAGCACGGGAAATAGCCTCCATGGCATACTCCACCTGGTACAATCGACCTTCCGGCGAAAAAATAGTTGTCCGCGAATCATAACGACGTGCCTTCAAATTGAATATGTAAGGATTACCAAATTGTGCATTTGAGGGGTGCACTCATTTTTGATATGCAGAAATAAATTTACAAAAATGCACTCACCATTTTGCTGTTTTAATTATAATAATCACTTCTTTTGGCAAGCAGTTGACTGCTACAAAATTGTATTGTCATTCCAGCGGCAAACAATGTTGCCAATTTAAAGAAATGATCCGAATTTCTCAACTCTGAAAAATTACCAGTGCTTCCAAAACATTATAGGCCTAATGCTAAAGCTCAATAATAATGGCAATTTTTCATTGCTGACGATGACTTTTGATGACTCATTTCGCAATGTTAACTTGAAAGTTATAAATTTTATTTATTTTACAGCGCATTTACTAAATTAACTAGACTGAAACAAAACTTAGATGGGGAAAAGGCGACCGAACCGACGTCAGCACTTTGTTAATATATATATTACTTGCTGTCTCCACAGGCAAAAGTTTTTATCTTGATAATGTTATCAGGCAAAATTTTGCGAATGAAGACCGCATATTGCTCTTGGCAAGCAATAATTATCAGAGCTTTTATCTTGAGAAATATTTCCAGCAATTTGGTACTTTGACAGATACATTTTCGTTTGCGTAATAGCTGCGTGGAGACAACATTATTGATATTTAAATTTAAAAGCAAAAATTGAGCTCTTTTCTATTAAAATATTTGTTATTGTTTGGTTGGGTGTGAAATAGCATATTTTTGAAATTTTTTTAAGTGATGAAATCAGGCAAAAATAGCCATCTTAACAATGTCCACGCACAAATATTACCTCTGATAAAATTTTTACCAGGCAATAAAAATGGCTGTTGGTTGGCAAAACTTTTGCCAGGTCAATGCGAGGGTGGTTATTGTATTAGTGGGTGTATTGTGCACCCTGTTGGAAAAGGGAGCATCGGCTGTTTGCTTACTGTCAACTGGCACTACTTTTTTATGTGATCGCAAAAAATAAGAAGAAGCGCGAAAAGTCAAGTTTGATTTAAAATCTTGCAAATTCAACTATAACATTCAGATAAGTTTTCTCTAATTTGGTAAACCAATGGGCGATTTAATAAATGTGAGTATATAAGCTAATACTTTGCTGAAATGGAAACGACATTTTATTACTCTTCAAACATAGCACTTCGACGTATTCAAAAAATTGGGCTTTGATTGTGCCAATCAATGGATACTGTATGATGATCGGTTCCAAAAGTTCTTTAATTTTTTCACGGAAAATATCGCAGATGTAAACATATTAACTGAACGCGAAGTTTTAGAGTTTGATGAGCTACAACAAAGGGACGAATTGCTGGAAGCCGGCGAACGTACTACAAAACTGGAAGAACTAGAAAACTCAAATCCTGGACTCCTACAATACACAGAAGATCAAGTAAAGAATTTGACGGATGAGTTGCGGTTGCTAGAACAGACCGAGGACAACTATGCAACGCTCGTTGAGGATATGAGGTTTTTTTAATCATAAAAATACTACATTTTTGGCATTCTAATATAATATTTTTGTTAGATGCACCAAGATCAAAATAAATTCTGAACTAGGAGATTTGGAAAATGAAATTAGCGTACTGGTCAACAGAGAAAATGAACTACTAACAGAATGTCAGAAGAAAACACGGCAGCTGGAAGAAGCACAACGTGAAAACTATAAGCTGTCGAATGAAGCTACCCGATGTTTTAGCAAAATTGTAAGCGTGCCTACATTGAAATAACATTTGTTTTAAATCATTGCCTCACTGTTTGCAGCAATCGCCGCCCTTATTCATACATCAACTGCCTATAGACCAGTACTTGCTTAAATGTGATACTTTCTTGCAATATTTCACTTTATATATGAAGGAAAACTTTAAAATTCAAGTATGTAACTGCAAAATTACACATGAAAAATTTGTTTAATGAATATTGAGCTATTTGTGCAGGATTATGCTGAATTGGATAATACCACTGTCGACCATTCCGAATTCTCTGACAAACTTCAGTCTTTGGCTAAGTCGTAAGAATTAAAAATTATTGATTTATTTATTTTTAAATCTTTATGTATGTTTACACAAATATTTTATTTCCATCTAAAGCATGGAGTACTACACTCTTGAATACATTAAAGAAAAGGCTAAGGCCAAAGCAACGCAATCGTTAATTGATCTCCTAGATCTCTCACAAATACATGTAATCAGCCTGGCTGACATGGATCATGAGACTCGTGAACTGGAAATGATGAATGATCATCACTTAAAAATAGCAAATGAAACTCTACTGAACGATCTCACTTTACATGTGCGGCATCACACTCAACAGCGAATGGAATTGATACTGTATGAAAATACGAAATTAAAATTGGAGCGTGCATTAAAGCGCCACGAGACCGACAAGCGATTATCTAAAATGATTTCGGATGCTTTATCTAATGCTGAACTTGTTTGGATCGCAATACAATTAGATTTAGAACGTAAACGAAATCGTTTTATTAATACTGATCAATTAAGTAGCGAAACAGAATCTTGCTGCAGACGCATTAAATTTATGCGTTCCATTCAATATAATAATATGCCGCTTATGGTACAAGGTGGAGGAATTACCAGTACATCTGCTGCCTCACTACTGGACTCTATTGCTGAGCAGTTAACACGACATTTAGGACAGAAAGTTCGCAGTGAGGCGAAGTCATGTCTCTATGAATTTGAGAAATTCCTTCGGTTATTGTCGTATGCAAAGAATGGCATGATCAGTTGCAAAGCGTACACACACGCTTTGACGCAAATGGACGAATTGTAAGAGCGATAATAAATTTAGTTTAAGTCTACCATTTTTATTATTCTATATTTTTAACAGGGAACGCATTGAACGGCTACTACGCCCAATGGTATATGATAGTCCAGTGGAGGTGCCGATGTTTGAGCATGTACGTTTTTTAATGCCTATTTATAATGCAAAAACCAATCAGGAGCGCATAGACAAAACACTACGGTATTTGCGTACACAATTTCAAGAAAACATTACCGAAAGAATTGTAAGAATAATAAAATACTTGTGTTATAAGGATAAAAGATTTGAATGTACATACATATATGTACATATGAATATATTTTTTTAATTTTTAATTTTTGGCGCCCTTACTAGGAGAAAGATAAGCTTTGGCGCTACAGTCAGTTGTTATGGATGTGGTTTTTAACAGAACCTCGGCGAATGATAATGGCCATTGAAGAGGCGAAGAAAGCTGCATCTAAGGTGCCAACTATAGCTGGTATGAAGTCTCTAAGTGGCATAAAACGTAAATAATTAAAAAACTTGAGATATATTAAAAGAAAAAATTAGCACATTAGATTAGGTTAAGCGGTGAATGTATTAAAAAGCCACTGAGATATGAGCCGTTGAGTGCACACATCGACTAACTCCACTTTTTGAAAAATCTTACATTTAAGTGTCAAAGCACTTGGTATAGTCATAACTTATTAAGTTTATAATAACTTCATGTAACAAATAGTACATGATATTTATAACAACATTTTTTATTTGATTATATAATATAAACGGAATTTTAAAAATTAATTACATTATTTGATCGCATCTCCTAACCTTTTGTTGATGAAGTTAATCTATGTGTGCACTGAACGGCTAATATCTCTGTCTGCATTTTTTTCTTTGCTTGAAATTGAAATTGCCATGAATATGTTTTATTTGAAAATAATTTTGTTAATAAAAAATTTGTAAAAAAAATATCTAAATTACAATGAAAATAGTTTTTGTTTTAGATCACATGGTGATTTATTTTACAATACTTACCATGTTTTTTAATAAATTGTTCTCGTTTTTTTTTTATAAAAATATACCTTCTTTCGATATGCAGTTTTATAGCCCATTGGACTTTATTTTGAGGTATGATTTTCGAGGATTTTTTTAAATTTTGGTCTTGGAAAACTTTTCCACGTCACGCATATGTTACGCACAAGCCAGCAGCATTTAAAATAAACACTTTGTTATAATATATATACATTATAAAATAAATGCCTTGTTTCGATAACTCGAAAACCTTTTTTGGAAAAAGTGGAATAACACTGTTGGGGAAAATCTCAAATTTTGAAACGGCTTAAAAAACGCCGAAACACGTGAACCTAATTTTATACTGTTTCTAGATCAGGTAATTTTTCAAAGATATATAAATTTTTAAGAAAAAAAATCACTTAACGAAACAAATAAAAATAACGTTTGTAATTCGCTTTTCCAAAAAATCATGAACGATGAAAATCGATGGATAAATAAACAGGTTTCGAATGGTCAAATGAAAACGTCAATATTTTCTTGCATAAAATAAGAGTAGGAAATAATGTTACTCATACGCCATATCGTACATAGCCTGAGCTCATAGATTATCGCATATGGCGTATGAGTAACANTAAAATAAGAGTAGGAAATAATGTTACTCATACGCCATATCGTACATAGCTGACCTCGTAGATTATCGCATATGGCGTATGAGTAACCTTTTCCATTTTAAGGGCCGGTTTTTGAATGTCTGATGAGCACAAATCGGAGGTAGAAGCTCCGATTAAATACAACGACTGCTTTATCGATCACATGTTTTCGACATTATGCATACAACTTGTGGTCGATAAAGCAGTCGTTGTTTTAACCGCAGCTTTACCTGCGATTTGTGTTAACCGGACTTTGAGCAATCGGCCCTTAAAGTTTGAATTTACTTCGTTCGCATTGCAAACTTAAAATAAAAATATCTTGTGAATATGATCCGATCTAGAAAAATGGTGTACGTATCCATAATCTACGATCCAAAGTTAAATTCACGTGTAACGGCGTTTTTTGCGTCATTTTAGCCTCCCTAAAGTGTAGTCGAACACCCTAGTAGCAGCCTTTTTAATTTATTTTATTTGATTTACAGATATATTTTATTTTTCAATTTTTATTTTTCACATTATTAATTTTTTTTTAGCTGATGAAAATTCTACTGGTCGTGGGACTCGAACCCACTACCCCACGGTTTGTTAATCTGCACTAATGTCATTTGTAAGGGCACAATTTTCATCAAAATTTTATGAAGAGAAGCGTATATGTACATTAGGGTGGCCCAAGAAAAGTAAAGTCGGAATTTTAATGCTCTCACCCCCTAGGATTGTTATGTATCGAAAAAACACACCCATATTTTTTATTTTGAAATTAAAAAATATTTAGAGGTCACTCAAAGTGCTCAAATTTTTCTATGTATTTTATATGGGAAAAACAAATTTTCGTAGAAACTCTTGAAAATTAAAATTTTGCGACCGGAAAACTCTGTTTGTCTTCACGAGGCTTCCAATAATAATACCTACATAATTGTTTATTTCACCATTTTTTAATACTAACGATTTTTACGGATCCCCCATTGATTAAATACTTTTCAACATGAATTAGCAGAGTGCACTTTTCTTTTGTTTACAATTTGGTTGCCAAACACACTACAGCTGATCGTTTGACACATTTACCAGCAAAAAATTCTCGGACTAAAACTGGTAACTTCTGACAGAGAGAGAACCGTATTTACTCTCTTTTTTGTCCTCTCAATAGTCAGAGAACCGAGTACGGGATCGATTTCCAGTAAAATCTGACTGATTCTGACTATTTCTGACTAGTCCGGACTCATACGGGATCGCAACTAATAAATTTGCGTATCACCGAATGGCAACGGCTAGAAATAAAATGTGTTCTAGGTAGTTCAATCTTTTAGAGAGCTATTCATTTTTAATTGTTCTGCTTCTTGCACCAAAATATATATTTAAAAAAAAACCATATGTAGTTTTAAGAATGTTTATAAAATATTTATGTAAAAGTCCCCACTTGGCTGCTTTTGGACTGGTGAGAATCGAGTTACTATAAGACTGGTTCGTTTTTTTTTTGCGATAAAGAACTATTACTGCACTAGACATTTTCTTAACTAGTTCGGGTTTTCCCTGCAGGGTACCTACGGGTGCCTACATGCAAACAAATAAGGCATTCATGCTTATAGTACATAAATTTTATGTATGCACACCATTTTAAGGATAATTATAACTCTCAGCTAAAATTCATTTTGTTTACTCAAGCTTCAGATTTACTTACACACATGACGCTAAAGAATCCTTTTCTCAACTGGTTTTTCACACATTTGTATGTATGTATTATAAAAAAAAAAGTTGTTTGCCACCAGCCCCAATAAGTGTTATTATAATTATATTATATAAACTAACTAGTACTTGGAGAATAATTCTAAAGTTTTTGATCTCCACTAACCAGGGAGTGGCCAGAAACGAATCTTTTGCATCCGGTAGACAGCTCCCGGTCTACACCAAGTACATATCCTCTGGTTGGCAGCCGATTACTCGTTTGGAAGCGAGCAAATGTGATAAGGTATACCCTAAGTAATGGGTTTTGAGCTGGGCTTGGAACTCGCCACTTAAAAATAATGACCACTGAAAAGACCAAACAAGCCTTGCATTATTAGACTTGAATATGGAGGAAATGCTTTTGATTGGCGATACAAGTTACGCATTTTATGAAGAAGAATCCGAACCAATATATAGTGACGAAGCGAATGTCTCTCCAATCGACCAAAACGAGGGAGAACAGCAATAAGGCGGCTTAAGAACAACATGGTGCCCTGAGCCGACAGTTTACCGGCTGAGTGTTCAGAGCCGGCGGCGAAGAACTGATAGGAAGTATGTACCAGCTATTAAACGGAACTTTGTCTATTGAATATATGCCCGAAGATTGGAAAGCCACTGTACTTTTTACAATCTACAAGAAAGGATATTCCTCGATTTGCGACAATTACCGCGTAGTAGGCCTTCGAAGCATTGTGTACGGGGTCCTGTCGAAGATATTGGTACAGAATCCTTGAAAATCTTTTCCACCGGAAAACTTTGTTTCTCTTCGGGAGATTCCCAATTGTTTATTAAACCATTTCATAATATTAAGTATTTTTTATAGGTCCCCCAAAAACGCCAAAAAAATG
>NW_016178029.1:0-8104 GCF_001687245.7 Rhagoletis zephyria
GTAAGTCTATTCATGATGAAATTTCAAAGCATACTGAGCATCTTTCTCTTTGACACCATGTCTGAAATCCCACGTGATCTGTCAAATACTAATGCATGAAAATCCTAACCTCAAAAAAATCACCCGTTATATGCTAATATATGCTAAAAAGCTACTTACATACTAAATTTTAAGCAAATCGGATCACAATAAGATTTTTTCGAATAGACCGGTCCCTGGTCCACCTACCCGAAAAAAAGTAAAAGTTTTTTAGCCTAAAACATGGTGGTTACCGAAAGCTATTTGTATACAAAATTTCATGAAAAGCGGACCAGCCGTTCGCGAGATTACCTGTTACAAAAAAAAGGGACTTCTCTTTATATAATTAGTATAGATTTCATTATTTTGTGTACTAACACTGTTCAACAAATTTTTTCTTGTTAAATTGAAAAATATGTAGATATTTAGAGAAAAATAATAAACCCAGATCATCCACTACTTCCAATAAGTCACTTCGTGTTCTAAACACTGAAAAACTAATTCATTGTACATTGATAATTGTAATTATGGTAACGGGCCATAAAGATTACTTAAAATAGAAACAATAACAAAACGGTACAAGGCACGATAAAAGTTTTATTCGTCTATATAATCATCAGATTCAGGTTGTGTATATTCAAAATTTTCTTCTAAAAGCATGTATTTTACTTCTGGATCAAATGATTTTCTTTTTACTGTTTGTAAAGGTCTTAAACTCGTAATATGAGGATCAGAAGAATAAAGTAGACGATGAAATACATCTTCAAGGTTAGCTTTCCTTGAAGTTTTTCGGCTAAAACGTTCACGATACGCTTTGAAATCTTTATTTCGCGATTCGAAAAAAACATGCGGCAGTTCAGAGAAGTTTCTTCAGATGGGGGATTAATAGTGTCGAGAACTTGTTTGGCTTCACTGCGCTTTCCACTAGCTCGCAGGCTCATTTGTTGTGGGAATAATCTTGACGAAGCTAGGACGTTTTCCTACGATTTGACTGGTCACTAAATTCCCCAAAGTCTTTAGTGGGCCTTCCTCCTTTAGGTATCTGATACCCCACAAATTGACAAGTTTTTTCTAACCACACTTTTTCCGATTCATAAAATCAATTTTTGTGTCTACCGCATCTGATCCATTTTAAGGTAATGTAGCTCTTGAAATTGCGCAAACATATTTGCAACTTATTTCTTTCCGAAGCTGGGCAGCTGGGTTGGCTTGAAATATATTGTTCCACATCTCTGAACTTACATTGTAGTAATTTAGACGGGCTTTTAAAAAATATTTCACACAAATCCCGATTTTTAATGGATAAAAGGGTTCCGTCTGGAATAAAAGTTAACAGTATTGAAATAAAGAATAAATACATACGGTATATACTATTCTCTTCCATTTAGTTTGAATTTTTCTTAAAACACTCCCACTTGGAATATATTTTTGATAAAATAATGACAAAATGTGCCTGAGAAAATTAATAAGTTCACGTTAAAACATATTTTTCTCAAAAATGCACAATGTTCTTGTGCAAATCTTTTGAGTTTACTTATATATAAAGACTTGCGGTTATAACAAAAAAAGATTCGGAAAAAGAACCCTGCGCATTTTGGAAAAAAACTAATTTAAAAATTCACTATGAAAAAAAAATTGTTTATTAAAATTTTTTCCTTATATCTCAGAAACCATTGAAATTATGTAATGATGTAAAGTCGTAAAACAATCAGCACACATGGCTTATTCAACGACATAGTTCCTTCTAAACTAATAGTAACCTTAAACATAATAAGACAGCCTTTAATAACACATAGGAGAAGATGAAAAAGTTTTTAGTTTAAGAATTTTCGTCTCAGGAGCAGCGTTGCCACTAACAATTTTTCCCCTCCCAATTTTCTTCCTAAAACGTTAAAAATTTTCATTCTGCAGCCGCAGAGCTATGTGGTAATGAAATTATATTAAAAACAAAATTGGCATGATGCATGAAGCTATTTTCATTCATTCCAATTTTAATATATCCAGATCGCTGGAAATATCAAGCTCACTTAGGCCCAATTTTAGATGGACTACTTAAGTAGAGATTGTGGATTAACTTCAAAAGATCATTTTATGATCATACATTTAAACTGCAATATTGGCTATTTAAATATAAGGTATGCAACCCTGTGTTTGTACCAAACAACCCAGATTGATTGGTAGGTTGTTTACTCAAACCCAGCAAAAAGCAATCAGCTGTTCAGCACAAAATGTAAACAAACAAGCAAATGCAACAACAATTTCAAGGAACAAGCAGCAGTGCTGCCAATTGTTTGGCATATTTAGACAAATTTGATCTGAAACCCAACGAAGGCTAGATGGTATTTAAACAACAATCCACACTTAAGTGCCGTTTAAATATTCATTTGAAATTGGCCCTTAGCCTCAGTAAATTCCACTGCGTGGTTATTATATGAGGATCAAAATCTATGAGTGGGGAAATTTTAGCAAAAGAGGTAAAATTGGTAAAACTACCTTAGCTGATGTTATTATTTGTAAAAGTTTTATATCTTCACGCTTGAAATCAAATTTTAAATATATTTGGTCCAAAAACTCTATGTAAAACTTTAATATATTGGTTTTAACTTCAAGAATTTCAGAACAATTGATATTACTTTTCATAAACATCTCAGCTTTCGTTCCAACAATGCTTTTCGGCAATTTTTTACAAGCGTGGCTGGAGTAAAGGTGAAGTGAGGGATATGTGCACTTTATATAATGTTTTCAGCCCGTTCAAGTCTCCAGCCATAACATTGGCTCCATCTGTGGCCAAACCAATTAGGTTTCTTATTTTTAAAGTCAGGATTGGCAAATTTTTAAAAGGTACAATTGGCAAATATTTATGGGTGTATGAATTAGCCCCACTGAATTAACCCCCACCGGGCAAAATGACTTAAGCCCCACCAATGTCTCAGTGAATCTTTCCCCACCAAAAATGACAGAATCCCCACGAAAAAAAAAAGAATTAAACCCCACGAAAATGATTTTATCCCCACCAATCGAAATGAATTAAGCCCCACCAAACGTGGGGGTTCTTACATGACAGAATCCCCACGAAAAAAAAGGAATTAATCCCCACGAAAATGACTTTAGCCCCACTTTACTTCATTTTTAATTTATTTTGCTTGCTTTAAACTTCAAGTTTTTAAATCAAAATTTTAACAAAAATTCAATTCGGTTCAGTGGAATCTTGATGTATTTCCATACAGGATGTCTTCATATTATTCATAATCTTTAATTCCCTGTACGTATCCTCCTGAGTTTCATGATTATGATCAATGAAATCTTTAACCTTATAACACACCTCACTTTCCAAAAACACCCTCGCTTTGCATGTTTTCACGTAACAAGCATAAAAATATTTTTCTTTTTTAATAGTTTTTTTGGAATATAATTGTTTTTCCTCTGTAACATATAACAATTTGCTATTTATTCTTTTTCCAACCACGTGATCATAGTTTAAAGTCATGTTTTTATCACGTCGCGTTATTCGCTTCAAGATTTGATAACAACTAAATTTGCATAATATAATGTAATGTGATAACATAGTTATTAGACAATTGAATGCAAAACCGGTTTAACAGTTAGTTTACGCTCTATTATTGAATGCAAAAAAAACCCCAGCAGCAAATTCACTATCCCATGAAAAAATAGTTGTAAGAGATGGATTTTTATTATTTTATTATTTACAAAATTATGGTTTCTCCTTTTACGAAATGTGCACTATTAGTGATTTTAACCTTTCGTAAAAGGAAAAATCTTTGACAATTCAATCTTAATAGAGTGATTATTAAAAACAGTTCTGCGTATTCTGCTTAAAAATGAATATGGAAAAATTGAAACAAATAGAGAGTAATCGTATAAACGCAAGGAAGATCTTACTAAATAAAAGCGATACTATAAACTTTTCTCATGTTCCTGGATTTATAATTGATTCTTTTTTTGGAAAAAAAAGTTATAAGGCGCAATTAATAGTTTGTGTTTTTGCTTTCGTTAATGGAATCAGCGAGTCGCAACTCTTTCAACTAATACGATGGATACCGTTCACAAAAACTCACCAAAAAAAAATATCAGATTTACTCTTATGGCTTGAAAATTCTCCAAACGCTCACAAGTACTATAGCTATAATGTTATACTTAATCAAATAGTTTTTTGTAACGGAGACTTACGAAAATATGGAGAAAGAAAGCAAAGAAATTAAATAAAATTTGAAAAGTATTATATTTTTACGTTGCTAACTGTTTGTTTTATTTTTATAAAAGATCACGGAATTAAAATGAATTAAACCCCACGAAAATGATTTTATCCCCACCAATCAAAATGAATTAAGCCCCACCAAACGTGGGGGTTCTTACATGACAGAATCCCCACAAAAAAAAATGAATTAATCCCCACGAAAATGACTTTAGCCCCACTTTCCGCCATTTTTAATTTCGTTGTAAAATTGGTGGGGCTTAAGTCATTTTGCCCGGTGGGGGTTAATTCAGTGGGGGCTAATTCATACACCCAATATTTATATGCAAAATGATGTTTGAAATATATATTTTTATAATTAAGAATTTAAAAACTTAATTCAACTATCCGACCAAAATCTTACTTTGCCTACCAACCTAAACACAATATTTAATTTTATTTCTTATGATCGTTCTGGTCTCTGAAATCTATAATCAAATAAAATACGGAAATACCCGTTATACGTAACAAATCGTCACTACACACCGCGAAAAACGGCGCATAAAAAAACTTCAGCGAAGAAAGACTCTTAACATAGTTGACGGCGAAGAAAGACGCTTTAAAATATTTGACGGCGAAGAAGGACGCGTAAACTTATTTTCGCGGTCAACTATGTTTGCGGGTGTAATAGTATGCACATTCCGTAAATAGTTTTTGGGGAGTTTTTTCCTAAGCGCCTTTTTTCGTAAATTTTTTTTATGTGTCTTTTTTCGCCGTCGAAACACTAGCGCGCACTCGTGCTAGTGACGAAATATAAATTATTTTTAAGAATAACGGTTCCTAATTTTAAAGCACAATTTGCCTCAAAAAGTAAAATGTGAAAATCAAATAGCTAGCAAAAAATTTCGAAGGGCTTAGCATGTGTATTGCAGCAGCAAATTTTTAATTTCATTAGAAGCGCCCCGTGCTATTGCAAATGGTTGCATACATTTAGGCATACGCAGCGTAAGAGGTTTCGATTATGCAAACTCCGGCCATGCATTCGGCTTTGTGTCTATATGTATACATACATATGTATGAATTCATTTGTTGCAACTAGTTTTGATATTCGTAGATGGTTTTAGGCATAGGTTTGGTAGTCTATTGATAAAAAAGCAAGGCGAAAATTAAAAAAAAAAATACTGAAATCATTTTAACTGACACCGTTGATAACTGGTGAACATACGTGAATATATGTATAATATACATATGTATGGATGATATAATAGCCCTGATCCAATAGATACTTTTCGTGTAAAATCCTGTAAAAATGTTAAACAGCAAAATCACTTTCTGAAGTGAGAGTAAAAAGTGAGTAACAGCAAAAAGTTCGGGAACAAAAGAGCATCGGGTAAAATCTTGTCACTACATTCTCTTAACAACCCTCAAAAAATCGCTCTCATTTACACGATTTCGGCGTACGGGATCGTTTTTCCTGTAACTTCCTGNTCGGGAACAAAAGAGCATCGGGTAAAATCTTGTCACTACATTCTCTTAACAACCCTCAAAAAATCGCTCTCATTTACACGATTTCGGCGTACGGGATCGTTTTTCCTGTAACTTCCTGCAAGTTCGTGTAAAAACCTGTAAGTTCATTGAGTACTGGTTCGGAGCCAATACAAGATTGCACAAAGAAAAGACGAGAGTAAAAGGAAATGCCGCACAAATCAAATTTCATGAGTACCTAAGTACTCACACCTTTTTTCTTTTGGGAATATAATCTGTGGTTCTGCTTCATATGTCGCTGGGCTTACGTTAAAGTCATGAATACATATAACATGCCATATTTTGTTTTCAAAATGGGGAGCTAAATTCATTTGTTCGGCATTTCCTCTTACTCTCGCCTTCTCTTTGTGTAATCTTGTATTAGCTCTGATCCAGTACCCAATGAACTTACAGGTTTTTACACGAACTTGCTGTTATCAACGGTCCCAGTTGCTGCAAAGCCCTTCGAAATTTTACGCTGGGCTATGCATTACGGTGACAGGTAGTAAGATCAACGGAAATAAGGTCAATTGACTTTATTTCCCACCCTGGTGCGAAATAAAGTCAATTGACATTATTACCTTTTTAAAAACGAAATAAAATCAATTGACATTATTTCTCTTTCAAACATTAAATTTGCTTAGCTTCGCGGCG
Source organism: Rhagoletis zephyria (assembly GCF_001687245.7). NCBI lineage: Eukaryota > Metazoa > Arthropoda > Insecta > Diptera > Tephritidae > Rhagoletis > Rhagoletis zephyria. The sequence continues at coordinate 6,389 of NW_016178029.1, forward strand.
GGCCGCGTCGCGCTTGCGCTCGCGCCCCGCGTACCCCGCGCGACCGGCGTGCACACCGCGTCACGCTACGCCGCGATCCCCCCGGCCCCCCCTCCCCGTCTCCCGACGTGCTGTAGCGCAGGTAGACCGTTGGATTTCAAGGCTGATATTATTATTGGTGTTAATGCTGGTTCCCAAATAAACGAAGTCGTCTACTTTTTCAAACTTGTAACTGTCAACAGTGACGTGGGTGCCAAGACGCGTATGCTCTGACTGTTTGTGTGCTGACAGGAGATACTTCGTTTTGTCCTCGTTCACCACCAGACCCATTCGCCCCATTGTATTAAAAAAAGAATATAAATTACGAATATGTAAAAACACGATGCGAAAAACTAAACGCCTGCGTATAGCTGGAATACGAGAAATATTTGAAGAAAGAGTGGAGAAATGATCCATAACATGCAAAACATTTTTCGTTTCTACAAAAATATAGCGAACACTATTAAATTGAAGAAACAGTCCATATCCAAAATCCCCGGAGGAGCACTGAAAGAATTATAGGGGTATTCTCTGAGTCGTGAAAAGCCCTTGCATGGTGCACAGATTGCACGGATTGCACGGTTAAAACCGGTTTTCGTATGGGACAGCTTTGCAAACCGTGCAATCCGTGCACCGTGGAAGGGCTTTGCAAGACTCAGAGAATACCCCTTATGTGTTTTAAATTAGCATATTTTGAACGAATTCGGAATGTCTAAGGTGGAAAAGAACCCAACCTTTCTATAAGGAATCAATTCTAGAAAAATAATTTTCTTACACTGTATTTATGTCTCCGCCAGCAGTCATTTAAAAGCAGCTAAGGAGAACGACGACACTATTTATTAGATGGCACATTCAACGAGCCAATGTGCCAAAATGCGGGTATAAACAATTATTGATTATTTAATATCGGAACCGAGATCATATAAGTTAATGGATTGGTTTTCACACACTTTTGAAACACAAATTATATGCTTTTTTACTGCAGACAGGTTGTTGCCTCAAAACACAGCAGAAATCTTCCAATCAGGGCTGCCAACTCTCCCTAGTTTTGAGGTGCCATATTGAGGATAAAAAAAGTGCCAAAATGTGCCAAATAGAAAAATAAAAGTGCCAAAAAAGGTGTAATTCCTTTTAATCATTCACATTTAGCAATAAAATAAAGCCTCATTTTCAAAACAAAAGTGCAATGATAAAATAAGATAAACCAGTTGAATAGCCTTTATAAATTAGAATATTTTAGTTGAGAAAACGAAGTGCACGCAAAGGATTTCACAAAAATGTATTGAAATGTTATTTTTTTACAAAAGTGCCATTTTGGCATTTTGTGCCAAATTGAAAAATGAAGTGCTATTTGAAATGAAATAGGAACAAATGGCACGGTTTGAGCCAAGTTGGCATCCCTGCTTCCAATAACTTACAAATATAAAAATGTGAAATATCGAGGGCTTGAATTCATTACTACCCTCTATGTGCAATTTGCACAAAAACTAATTTCTGATTTTAGAAACCATCTGGGACTTATTACCTGTCGTTATATAAGGTAGCATTAATATCACTGATGACAGTTAAAGCTTAGGTGGATTTTTATATCAGAATCTCATCTTTGTGAAAAGTGTGCAGATAGGGGGTATTATTGAATATAAGCCCTCGATGTTTAAAATATATAAACATTTTATTTCAACGTATACAAAAAATTAA
>NW_016178030.1:0-8104 GCF_001687245.7 Rhagoletis zephyria
GCGCTGATGGCTTTCCAACGCCGAAAATAATTTGGCGGCGCGAAGATGGAGAAGAAATTGCCGTCGAAAAGAAGAAGAAAGGTAAGCATGTGCCATGTGCCCAATTGACTTGAATAGGAGTAATTTAAACCTACATAAAAATGTACTGGCTATATTTAACTTTTCCTTTTTTATTTGTATCTTTTCCTTTACAGTTTTAGTTTACGATGGCGAAGTGTTGCCATTGACGAAAGTAAGCCGCAATGAAATGGGTGCTTACCTCTGTATAGCCACCAACGGTGTACCGCCATCAGTGTCAAAGCGAATCATTTTGGATGTTGAATGTGAGTACATTCTGAAGTGTCAGGAATTTTTTTTACATACACTAGGCGACAAGTGAAATTGTACACCTTGTTCTAATATAATATTCATAATAATTTTCATGAAGAAATTTTCGCATTAATTATTTTTTGTGAAAATATAATTCATTCTATACAAAATTAACAAAAATTCAAAAATTTGTTATCAAAATTTTCATCTTTTTATTCAGAATTTCTTGAAAATTTTAGAGTATGCAGTTTTGTAGTCCATTCAATTTTAGTCAATCTCCAAAAAAAAAAAAAATCTCAAAAATTAACGCGATTTTATAGTCGGTTGAAACTTGGACTAAAATTGAATGTGCTACAAAACTGCACACTCGAAAATTTTCTAGATATTCTGAATAAAAAGTAGAAAGTTTAGATGAAAATGTTTAGAACTTTTGTGAATTTTGTATAAATTGTGAACTAACATTTTTATGGTTTATATTATAGAATAAACTATATTTTCATAAATAACGCGGTTCAACAAAATTTGGTCTTATTTTATCTCAAAAATGGGGTCGAACTCATCTTATAGCTTTTTTGTTGCCGATTTGAAGTGTATTTGTACAATTTTTCTAGCACGTCCAGTTTTTAGAAAAAAAATTTTGAAGTGTCGAAAACTGACAAATTTCAAAAAATATTTAAAAATATAGCTTGGACGTAGTTTTTCCGAAGAAAAGGACCCGTTTTTGAGATAAAATACAAATTTTGTTGAACCGTGTTATTAATGCAAAAAAATTTCATGAAAATAAATTTAAATTATATTATAACAAGGTGTAAACTTTCATTTGTCGCCTAGTGTGCATACATACATAAGTACATAAGTGAAATACAACATTATGGATGAGGTTATCTGCAAATGGATATTTGTATGTACATTAGTGTGCATCATCTCCTATAATATAAGTCGCTACTGTTTTACAGACCGAATTATAAAATTTATTACAATTTAAGACTTCCAGCAAAATATTTCGGAAAAATATTGAGTTTTATGTGAGCTGAACTTATTTCAAAATATCTCCAAAAATCTCATTATTTTGATTCTGTTAATAGAACTTCGGCTTAAACTATTTTATCATCTGGGGTGATGTTTTAGAAAAAATATTTATATAATTTTTTTTTTATTAATAAAAAGTTCGGTTTTTGGAGCTATTTCAAACTAGGTACAGCTCACGAGATTTTTAATATTTTTAAGAAATATTTTGGCGAGTCTTTAATTATATATTTATACGTTTACAATTCCGGTGGAAAACACGCTACTTTTTTGCTGAGGCACCCTAATGAGAGTAACTAAAATATATATTTATATTATTTCATTCGTTTTACTCTCAAAGTTTCGCCTATGATTTGGGTACCCAATCAACTCGTCGGCGCGCCAGCTGGTACAGATGTCACAATTGACTGTCACACGGAGGCACATCCTAAGTAAGTTTTTAGCCTTTTTAAATTGCTTATAAGTGGCACACATCTACTTGACTATTCTGAGACAAATTTAGTTTCAATTTACTATTTTAGCTATGTATATATGTATGTATGTAGATGTGTTTGACCTTTATCTGAAACAAATTCTAACTGAAAATGTGTATTTATTTTTAAGGAAATATATATTTATTTTCTGATCTCTACTTTTATACAGTTTTTATTTATATTTGCTCGAATAATTTCCGTAAGTTAGGTAAGTTATTCACCTACATAAATATGTATGCACATATTTATTTCAAATTTTCAGTGCTAACTTAATTTTACGCGAATAGTTTTCCATTTTACTCTTATTTTATTTTCTTACATATTTACATATATATAGCATTTGTATGTCTTTTGTGTAAGTTAGTCCGGAATTAAGCTATTTTGAATTTCAGAAAATTTCCAGTCTTCAGCCGGCCGTCAAGAAAAGCTGCTACTGACTGCTTTGCTAAAACTAACGCACATAAGTATGTAGTACATATAGTCATATGCGCAAGCGTGTGTAAAGACTGTTTGGAAGTTGTAAAAATGATTAATTCATACAGATGAAAAAAATATATGTGTGTATATACATATATGTAACTACTTGGTAGATATATATAAAATGTTTCTATATATATGCAATTACTTACAATTTCATTAGCTAAGACATACTTAGGCTTTTGTTTATTTATTTCAAAGTCAAATATTTAAGTTACCGATTTGGTTTCACACGTATAACTACATACATCTGTGCATGTAAACTTTAATTGTATAGTCTAAAATAAGCAAACATTGTTTTTATGTCTGTCATTCACAGAGCCATCATTTATTGGGTATATAATTCGGTGATGGTCCTGCCGAGCAAAAAATATAAAACTGATTACACAGAAAATTCCTATCGGTAAGTTCATATTTACCTATAACAGAATTGAGCAAAGTTTTAAGTACGCTTGCCTAGTATACGTATATACATATGTACGAATAAGCAAATTAGAACAAAAATTATGAAAGAAATTTTATTTTTGGTTAAATTATACGTTGTTGAAAAAAAAAACGAAAATTGCTCGCACTTTTTAAGTGGCCTAGTACAGTTCGTAGAGCTGGCCGAGTAATTCACGAAACTATTTTCAAAACTGGTGCAACACGCTCAAAATCTCAACTTATTATTAAGAAACCATTTTCGCATGACTTCCGGTTATTTCTTAAACAATTTTAATTTTTGAAGTCGTAGGGCTGGTCGAATAGTTCACAAAAATGGGTTTAAATTTTTTTAACATCTTAAAATTCTCGACTTATTTTTAAAAAATCATTTTAACATGACTTCCCGCACTAAAAAATTTTTAGCGCGGCTATTTTTTTTTAACAAATTTTAAGTTTTTATATGTCTTTGGGTAGAAGAATATTTATACTATGCAATGCTTAACATTGCAAATATGTGGCAAACTTTTGGAATAAATTTCGAAATTTGTTTTTGTTATTTTATGGTCTTATAACAAGTATCTTCATTCATTTTTTATTGAGCATGAGGCCATTTTTATTGAGCATGAAGCCGTTTTTAATGAAAACCTCCTTGTGGAAAAGCAACAATAATTTTCAAATTAAAAACGGCCTCAAGTTCAATCAAAATTTCAAAAATAAATAGTCTCTTTTAATCATTACTTCGAAAATAATATTTAATTGCTAGTAAAACTAGGTACCATTCATTAAAATCCATAAAAAACTTATGAAGTTATGCCACTTTCTTTAAAAAGAGACAATTTCAAATTCTTCTAGTTAAACTACGCAGAACCATAAAGAAAACTGTCATTTACTTTTGACAGGAATTCCCTACCCCCATGTGTTTTGATGCCCTGGCACGAATCTGAAGTCGTTTTGTTCTATGACGTCAGGATTTTTTCCCAACCCCAAAAAATGAGGCGGATGTTATGTAACAGGCGCGTTTTTTGAGGTTAGCAAAAAATCCTGACGAGGTGAAGCAGAACGGTCTTCAGATTCGTGTCCCGCGAATCACAATAAATAAGTGATTTTCGAACTCCGACACTTTTTTGCGGGTGTGCGGCTATTTACAGCTGTCTTAGCCCCCAAAACACCTGTGTATCCGCGCCTGGTCCTCTTGGAAAATCAATAAATTTGGACATGAAAATATAAATATCTTGACCTTCAGCGGTCATAATAAACCATCGCGACTATATAGTATATTTTACTTGTAGGCTTATGGTCCCATAAGCAGTAATTATGGTTTCATGTTGGTTAGTTAATGGTTTGAAAGTTTACGGGCCCGTTGTTCAATGTCTGATTAGCACAAATCGGAGTTAGAAGCTCCGGTTCAATTCAACGACTGCTTTATCGATCACATGTTATATGCATGATGTCAAAATCGTCGATAATGATGTTTCACTGGGAGGTAGTGATAACCAGACATTGAACAACTGGGCCTAATAGTGTTTTCTTTTCTCGAAATAATGCTGCATTTATTCTGCCCTGCGCCAGGGCTGTCTAGTTTCCGTGTTGTTTTTTCTCAGCATCTTCACATGTATATTGCGTGCTCGCTCTTTAAAAAAAAGGTGAAATTTTTTGCGAGCAAAGAAAGCGCCATAAGTTTCGTTCCACTTGCACTTCTTACGTTATATGTACTAAAAAATACAATGTACTACAATCCACCCAATCTGCTTAGTGTTATTTAGAAAATATTTAATGCCAATTTATACAATATGTGCAACCAAACAACTGAAAATAACAATAACCTATGACTTCTTCAGTGCTCACATGAAATTGACAATAAGAAATTTACAATATGGCGACTTTGGCAACTACCGATGCATATCCAAGAATTCACTTGGCGAAACGGAAGGTTCCATACGCGTCTACGGTAAGTGAAAGAAAACTAATACTCGTACACAGTGTTGTATATACAAAGGAGAATATACATATGTATATATGCACCTATATATCACACATAATCTTCAAAAGTGACACAACTAAAAATTTGGCATTTTTGAAATTATTTATGCACTATGCATGTACATCCACAGAGCTTTTTTTTACCTTGCAGCAAAAGCAGGAGTAAACTTTTGTTATAATTCTTTGAAAAATCTTTGGGTAAAGGGTACTTGCCCATATAATTAGCATGTGCTAAGAAATAGTTTTTCGTATTTTCTGACGAACGTGTAATTTTGAGTTGTGTCACCTTTGAAGATCGTGTGCGATATGTATGTATGAATGATTAAGTACTCTTGTGTATGCATGCATGCATTGCAAGCAATGAAAGTCTGTAAGAAAAGATTGGGAAAGGAAAACGTTTAGAACTAAAATTGAATACAGTAGAAATGCACACATGGTAAAGAAAATTCCAGAATATCCTACTATAAACGTATGTATGTACATACTAGCGTGGGCCGAAAATCCGCTTTTTTAGAATTTTGATTGGTAATAGCAAAAATATGGTTCATTATGCTCTAAAAAAAAAATCTGAGTGAAATATGAAAATTTTTGGTCGCCCAATTCCATCAAAGTCTTAGTACTAAAAATTTTTTTTCTTAGCTAACTTCGATTCTCTGCAAAAAGGTCCATATACCAAATTATGTAGGACTAATACTTTCGAAGATTATTGCAATTTAGTAAAAAAATATATATTAATTAACTTATTTATTGATTTTTATTTTTTGAGAATATTGAACTTTGTTGACCAAAAAATTCCAAATTTCACACAGATTTTTTTTTTAAAGCATAATGAACCATTTTTTTGCTTATACCAATCAAAATTCTAAAAAAGCGGATTTTCGGCGCACGGTAATATGTACTATGTACAAATGAAACTATTTTCTTTTACATGCCACTGTTTCTGGCTGTAGCGATTTTTAGACAATATTTAGGTACTTACTTATGCCAATTTTTTCAATATTTTTTTTTTCATTTTCTTCTTGCGATTCACTTTTACTATTTTTACACCCACTAGTTTTCGGACAATTTGGTTATAGATACTTGTATGTGTATAAAACGTTCATTTTTATTTGATAGTCACAAATTACACTACAGCTTTTGTGCTCATACCTACTTATACGTATATGTACTTGTGTGTATTTTTACTACATGCGTATGGCTATGTAGTTTTCCCTATTCGTTTTTGTCTGTGAGATTGCGCTCTATATTTAGATTATTATTTTTTAAATCAAACAATACCGCAATTTAATTTTTTGTATACAAAAGTTTAGTACAGCTTTTAAGTTCTAAAATTTCCTATCTGCATTGCATTCTCAAACATTTTTATAATCTTATAGGTTTACTTTATTTTCAAAATCCAATTTTACCTTTTATAAACCGTCATACAGCATGGATTGAAATAGGACAAGTAGTAGTTAAGGACCTTACAAGTAACGCGACCTGCGGGTTTCTTTAATTCAAGAAGAGGTCGTTAGACTGACTATAGTCTACTTGTAGACAGAAAGATTTTGGCTGAAATATCTCAGACTAAAGGAACATTTGTCTGGAAACAATTCTACAAAATTTTGATGTTTTTTCGGCTTTGGGATTTCTAACGATACGAAATTGAACTTGATATCGAAATAGTCTGATGCGTTGGGAAGAAAATACAATAGGCATTCTCTGAATGTCTTTGAGCGTTGATCCCCTCTGGTTTTGAGAAATAAGTATGTCCCTTTTTTATATATATTTTAACTATTAAGGACCAAAAGGTACTACCAGGGTTCGTATTTGCACGCGCATGAGCAGCACTTCCCAGCACATTTCGCTCATACACATGAGTGTGCGTTTATACAAAAAAAAATCTTGCGCACAACTCAGGTGTGTGCGCTTTGATATAAAACACATGCTCATGTGTGTGCTTCGAAAATTAAAAAAATGGCACATGCGCATGGGTGTGCTGTTCGATATAAAACACATGCACACGTGTGTGCTGTGTGCAGTGAAACTCATGATCCAGTAGGAACACTTTGAATTTTGAGTCTCAATTTTCAAAAACAATTAACTTCTACTGTCATACAAATATTATTTAAAAAAAATTTAATTTAAATAAAATGGAAAATAAGGAGCTATATGAGATTCTCGTTCAAGAGAAAAAGATTAAGTGCTTAACTTGTGCAAAAGTATTAAGTGGGACGAATACATTTAATGTGAAGCGACATTATGCTCTGTCCCACAAGATGGAAATCGCTACTAAGAAAAATACGAGTAAGTGGAAGACGGTTGCTAAAAAGGCTAAAGGGTCTGTAAACATCGATATTGATAAGGAGGAGTTTTTAAAATGCTGTGTGGGTTTAGTGACAGTAAAGAACCTTCCGTTCCGTTTGTTTGACGACCACGATTTTTTTAAAAGATTAATCGAACCATATGAGCGGAAATTTGGAACAACTTTGAATTCACGCAATATAGTGAATATAACTAGTCATACCACCAAAAATATAAAAAAAGCAATTTCTGAAAGATTAAAACAAAAATTAATTAGTTTGAAAGTTGATATCGCTAGCAGAATGGGCAAGAGCGTACTTGGAATAAATGCCCAATATATTGAAGATATCAAGATATGTATACATACTTTGGGTAAGTTTTGAGTTTTTCTTGAAACGTCTGTTAATTTATGTTATATAAAATCGATAGGTATGGTACGGCTCAACAAAAGGCATAAGGCAGTATTTATAAAAGAACAAGTAATCAACTGTTTAGAAAGTTATGGCTTAGAACTACAGCATGTGTACTCCAACACCACTGACAATGGAGCCAATGTTATAAAGGCCAGTAAAATACTGCAAGACGAACAGGAAGCTAAAATTTTGGAAGAGTCGGATACTGCCGTAGAAGAGGAGGAAAATTTACACCGCACCATAGAGTCAGTATTTTCAGTAGTAAGATGCGTAGCTCATACTCTACAACTTGCTGCGTATGACGTCCTAAAGACACTAGGCTCTTCGTTGGAGGACTGTAGAAANATCTAGCCATATGCAAATGCCAGTACTAGATAATTTAACGCGGTGGAACTCCACATATGAAATGCTAACCTCACTGCAGAAAATAAAAGAGTTCATAGAGCAGCAATGCCCTGACAGTGAAGATTTCCACTGGGAATTTGTAGTAGACTTTATTAAAGCTTTTAAACCTCTTGCCTTATGTACAAAACGGATGCAAAGCGAACAATATGTGGTTGGAGACTTTTACAGAGATTGGTTGACGTATGAACTAGAGTTGCATGATCTTGGTTCTACAGTCTCATACGCTGCGCAGCTGCATGATGCGATGAAAAGCCGGAAACAAAGCTTTATGAGCAATAATGCGTTTATTGCTGCTTTATATTTAGATCCTCGCTT
>NW_016178031.1:0-5684 GCF_001687245.7 Rhagoletis zephyria
TGCAACTTTTTATGTATTTAATAGAATTTGTGGTATTTATAACTTTTAAAACAGGATTTTCGGTATCGATAATGCATCTTGCTGTAAAGACACCTTCGGCTATTTCTTGGGAGTCCACGAAAAGTGGTTCTGGTGATTTTTCTAAATCAAAAATGCGGAAAACTTCGCATCTTGGCGGAATAACACAAGAGTCAGTTTCCGTTCCGTGAAGGATTGGAAGTGAAACTTTTTCGCCGTTTACCCAAAAAGAAATACCGTTTGTCGCGTAGCTAATTTCACATTGGTTTTGTTTTAAAAAGTCTTTACCTAATATTCCATCGGCCGGAATATTGAAATCGTCATTTACCACATGCAATGTATGCTTAATAAAAAATTTTGAAAAATGTAAATTTGTTGTGAAAGTTCCCAAAGTAGAGACCGCATCAGAAGTAACTCCCGTAATATTAATTATCTCATTATCATTGATTGATAAATTTTTGTTAATGCATGAAATTTTAATTAGTGAGATGTCGGCTTGAGTGTCGACTAAAACGGTGCAACATTTGTTAGATCCGGTTATGTTTAGTTGGATAAAGTCCGAGAAATTAAGGTTTAAACAGTAAATGTTTTTTGTAGAAAAATTTTCAGAAGAATCAGTTAATCGTAAAGCTCTTGATCCCCCAGTGTTCGCTCCTGAGGGGCATGAGCGTTTAAATTACGCACATTTGCGTTGCTACTACTCCTAGGAGTTGAATTTCGTCGATTTGTATTATTCGCGCGATCGTTATTATTATTACCGTTGTTGTTGTTGCCCTGATACCGGTTACTATTTGCGGAACAAAAATTTTGTCGCTGATTGCCACGGTATGAATTATTAAAATTACTATAATTTTGCCTATTCTGTCTGTACCCGTTAAAATTACGATTTTGATTGGAAAAATTGGAAAAACTACGACCCCGATTGCCACCTTGAAAATTACGAAAATTGCTGTTACCGCGAGACCTAAATGCAAGTACTTGACGTTCCTTAACTTCATTAGACTGTTCAACTATTAATTTTGCTACGACGTCTTTGGAATCAGTAAACGAAGTAGAAGCGAGAATTGACTTAACAAGGCTTGACTTTGCGTTCAACCGGCAAACGTTTACAGTTTGCTCAACCGCCATTTCATGCGCTTTCGCTTGGGTTATACCCTCGATAATCAACGAACGCTCTAACGAGTCAGCCAATTCCTCAATACGTTTAGCAAAATCAGTATAGTTGTTATTATTTACTTGTAATGCCGCGATTTTTCCAGCCACAACTTTCGAGTTGTCTGGTTTGATACGATTTCTCAAGGCGACTTTTATGTCGTTAATGGAGTTTACTTGTGTAGGGATCGCCTCGCGGGCTTTGCCCTCGAGCTTTGATTTTACAAATGAAATAAAAGTGTCGGTCAGACTATCATCACTTAAACTTTCAATTAAGTTTATTTTATCAATGAATGATTCCAAAACTAACGGATCGCCGTTATAATTTTCACGAATTGTTTGAGCACAGAGGCTGACAAAACTTTTCCTTTGATCTAACGTTGCCATTTCAAAAAGTTGATCAAGACCGAAAAAAATATTGGGTGATGGACAAGTTGAACGATTTTCACAAACCGGTAATGAATCTTTGAATGTTGGCAAACCTATATTTCCTTTTGTATCAGAAGTCCCTGAATTTTCGGACTCGTCTTCAAAAAATTCTTCGTCTGAATCGTCTTTACATACAATAGCTAATGGTTCAATTGGAACTTTAATTTGACAATTTAATCGAGAAAAGCATTTGATTAATTGTTCCTTGCAACGTGATAACTTTACTTGAGCTTCTTTAAGGTTACACTCTGAATTATGAGCAGATATATACAACACGATATCGTTGTAAGTTACAATAAGTGAAAGCTTGTATTCTTTTAATTTATTTGCATTTGTCGACAATGGTCGATTTTGCAAAATACGTTTAGTTACTTTAAAAAACTCTAGCTTCTTTTCTTTAAGTACTTTTTCGAAATCTGTCATAACAGGTTAACCTTATGAAAATATAAGTCTAAGAAATCACGAATTGAGGTTCAGAGACAAAAGGAAATATGCGTGGAATTACCCAAGGAGAATTGTGTGAAAATTTGTTAAAATTTCACGAAAATGAAAGAAATATGTAGAAAAATCGATTTAGGGAATGCTTAGAAGTTTAAGGAATAAGTACCGTTTGCAAAAATCACACTTTTTAGATTCACTGTTTTACTTTATAACATACATAACCTGTAAAGTTCACCTGCAAAAGAAAACATACGTGTGTGATAATATGTGTTCACGTGCAAAAAAAAACAAGTGTATGTTCGAATAGATGTGTTTAATGGTTATGAAATTTCCCCATTTAGCATTTTACAATTTTTTTAAAACAAATGTAATATTAACACTTTATTAACATTAGTTTTAAACAATAGTAGTTAGCGTTGTAAGAGTAGTCTTAGGGTAGTTTAACAATAACGTTAAACAAATGTAGATTAGGCAAATGTAGTTAAAGAAGTAGTTTTAACAAAAATAGTAGTATTTAGAGAAGTTGTAGCAAAAGTAGTTTTAACAACCGTATTATTAGCAAAATTAGGTATTGTAAGTTAATTGTAACATAGTATTTTTAACAATGTTTTTAAAGGTAATTTTAACCAGGTATTTGTGCAAATTGCAAGGTGGTTACGTTGCAAAAATGAAGAAAAGTCAACAAAGACTATTTAGCAAATTGACAAGATGGAATCTAGTAGGTATATATTCGCCACTAAGTTTATAAACGCACGAAACATAAATGTTGATGCAATTCTAGCGAAAAATATTTATATAAACGAAAATTTAGGTTAAGTGTAAGTTTGCACTAGGTTAAGTGTAAGTTAGTTTTAAGGTATTTACTTTTAGTTACATAGTTTTTAGAAAAAGTAGTTTTAAATTCGTCAGTTTACAGTTTGTAAAAAAAATTGTCCTTATGGGACTAGTACTGGCGCCCAACTGCGACCGCTGCTGCTGGTGCTCCCGCGCCGCAGTCAAAAAAATAAGTACACTATGTTGTGAGTGTATGTGTTGAAGTGGCGTGTTTTTGCCGCCCGTTAATCACCGATGTGATTGAAATATAAGTAAGCCCCAATGTAGTGTGAGTGTGAATGTTACGTAAAAAGAAAATGGCGTCTTTACCTACGCCCACGTGTATGGATACACATTTTAGGTGCTCCAACTTGGTGTGGAAAATTTTCCAATAGCGGCTGGCCCGCGCCGCACGGTCGCCATGTAATGGAATTAACTTACGGGATGAAGAAAATGATGATGAACGCCTCGCCGGCGTACTTTTTATGTATTTCGCGCTGGTACGTTGGTGTAAAACACCCGGCTGGCGTAACAACCTCTGTTGTACATAAAAGTGCAGCTTACCCCTTTCGTTGAGTGTATAACCAATAAATATACGCAGATGATTCATTTGAAGCCACTTACGGCTTAGAAACGTTTATTTTATCAAATTAAAAAACTTTAAACTTTTCTGTTAATTTAGCACAAGCGCGAGGGTTGAAAGCACGAATATGACTGTCAAGATGGTTGTTCTGTTCGTTCACAGATCTTGGCTGTGATCGAACAGACCAGCTGTCACTTGTACTGACAATGCAATATCGTATTGCAGTGCTGCCCATCAATGGCATTGCCAGGCATTAGTGGGTAGGTTAATGGGTACTATTCAGGTACCATTACAGTATCAAGTCGTTCACCTTTTCTGCGTCGAACCGTTCACATCCCGTCCAATAAAAGTGGTTGACAAATGAGGTTTAGACTGAATATCGATATTATGCGTCCTTTTATTTGAAGCTGTAAAATTCTATATGATTAATTCCGAGATGTAAACAACCCGCCGGAGTAGAGATTCAACGATCTGTAGGATGAGTCTTAAGCAGGGAAACGGCAGAATTATGGTATAAAGCTGTTTCTCTATCCTCCCATTTCAAAATCCTAAAGGTATAATAGACCGATTCTTATCTAAAAACATTTTAGAGATGAAAGTTCTCCCAGATGTTGATTGGAATATGACGCTTCGATAGGAATTTCAGCATTTTGTCGATACAAAACCGCACCAAAGCTTATTAAAAACTATCTCAGGAACAGTGTTGCCAGAAATTTTTGTACCAACCGGCTAAATTGGCAAAAAAAAAAAAACGGCTAAAGCGGCTAGACTGTTTCAACTAAATTTCACATGTTTTATTTAAATAAATCACAAGTAGAAAGACTAGTTATTGGAGAGAAGTTGCAAATTCAAGCTGGAAAAAATTTTGCCAGCAAGATTTTGCAATTCGGATAAACATATGATTGTGGCACGTGGTTGGATTTTTTGTCGACGATAATTTGAATAAACAAGTTCGTTAAATTTATAAATTTACAAACTGAAGCGGTTTTAAAATGAAAAATATAAAAAAAATACTTGTTTACTTAATTACTTTAGTTAATTCTAATGATTTGAAAGGTAGTCGGCTGAAAAAAAAACTGTATTCGTAATCGGAATGCACAGTTACTATGCCAAAGAAATTGAAGCGTATGTTGAAGAAAGTCGGACTAACAAAAAATATACATGTAGATCCCGTTTGTTGCCCCTCTGAAAGAATTTTAAAAATTCTATACACATTTCTTATGTTTGAAATGCAACCGTGGACAATAGCTGGCAGGGAAACTTGCAAGCAGGGCTGCCAACTTGGCTCAAAACGTGCCATTTTTGGCCCTTTTTTACATCACATGTCACAATATTTCAATACATTTTTGTGAAATCCTTTGCGTGTACTTCCTTTTCTCAACTAAAATTTTCTCATTCCTATTGTGTATACTAGGGATGCCCAAATCAGCACATATGTGCCGTGGGCGACTGCGCGTGCGGAGCTTTGCACAGTGGTACTGGGCAAGCGCGGAAGCAAAAAGTTATCGGAAGGGGAAAACGAAGTCAACAGAATAGTGAAAGGTATGTGTGACAGTGATGGAAAATGAGTGTGCATTGTGCCATTTTCGGCCCTTTCGGAAGCAGCCGGCACCATCAGCACAATCGATTGATTTTCGGCACTATTTTTGCGTAACTCAATGCAACTAATAAATATTTCTTTCGGATCCGCAATTAAAAATATTTTTTTTTTTACATTTAATCGTATGTGCTTAAACTGATAAATGATATAAACATAGAAACGTAAGCAGAAGAATCTCGCTTCCACATTCTGCATATGCGCTTAACATTTTTGTTTCAACAAATTTGTCGAAATTTCATCTCTAAAGCAAATATTAAATATCATTTAATATATACTTTAGATTTAAATAATCATTTTTAGTGGTGGGCGAGTCCGAGATGTTTAAATGATAGAGATAGTACATTCAATTCGCGTAGATTTTTGAGAACTTTTTTCGTTGAAGGTGTTGCACTTTTTTCCGTACTGAAATTTGTGTACATTATTTATAATTGTCTTAATTGTCTAAGAAAAACTATAAAATAAAGCTTAATTTAAAATATTGGAATAAAAAAAACAACGCTACACGCGCATTCATCCATCTATATATTAATACGCTAACATAAATTTTGTCTCCGTTCGNTTGGCGATTCTACCGAACCNATTTCANAACCAAGAACACCNTTGGAAAGGCATTTTTCCGTAGTTGAGCAGAGTTTTTATGGTTTACGG
>NW_016178031.1:5694-8111 GCF_001687245.7 Rhagoletis zephyria
AAAACCGTCGTTTAAACATTTTCGAATTGTGTATAGATGTTGCTGCAACATGTTCAATTTGACATGTTTCGCCTGTTGTTTCACTACACATTTGAAATTAAGCTTTGAAATAAAGATAAATATGAAGAAGAAGAAATAAAAAAGAAGGCAAAAGTGAAGATAAAGACGAAAATGGATACAATGACAGATACATAAGAATTAGGGTAACTGAAAGGGTTAGAACATTTCTTGAATTTATGAAATTAAACTTCTTTAGCGGCAGTTGGTTGGGAGTAAATCGTCAAATTCGAGGGGAATAATGCACATGGAAATGGTTCTCAGCGGTTTACCGGTTTGAGAATAAAAACAAAAACAAAGATGCCAAGAGGTACAGGCAAAAACGAAGATCAAAGTAAATTTAAACACTTTAAGGTAAAGGTGAAGAGGAATATGCAAAAATAAAGATAAATATGAAGAAAAGGATGAGGATGAAGATCGATATTGTTATCGATATAAAACTCGATATTCTTATCGATATAATGATCAATATTGCTATCGATAAAATAATCGATATTTTTATCGATGCTGTTATTAATTAAATAACCGCTATTGTAGTCGATATAATAATCAATAAAATAATCGATATTGTTATCGATACAATAATGGATATTGTTATCGGTATAACAATCGATTAAATAATTGATTTTGTTATCGATTTAGTCATTTATATTGTTAACGATATGTACAATAATCGATACTGACGATTGTTATATTTATCGCTGAATTAATCGATTTTATAATCGTTGTATTTTTCTATATGTGTATGGATATTGTTATCGGTATTTTTATTGAAACAGTTATCGACAGGGTTACCGATTTAATAATCGGAACATGGAATGTGATCACATTACATGACATCACATCACATAATATCACATGATATGATGAGACATCACAATATATTACATCATATAATATGATATCACATCACACGATATCACGTGACATGACATCATATGATATGACATCACATTATATGGCATGACATCACATGATATGACATCGTATGACATGATATGGCATTACATGACGTGGCATCACATGATATGACATCATATGGTATGACATCATATGACATGACATCAGAGGATATGACAACACATGACATGACATCCTATCACATCATATAAAATCACGTCACATCTTATCACGTCATCGCACCTCATCGCACCTCATCTCATACTACGCTAACGAAATGCCATACGAATCTATTCCTCCCTACTGCTCCTATGTTTCCCAACCAGTTTGAATGATTCTTCTTTTGTTCGAAAGGTATTTCAAAGGGGAGGTGCGCATTTTGTTTTAATTATTCCGAAAAACTTCATTTATGGTCCGATTTTCTTCAAATTCAAAATACATATTACTAACATAGGTGGCCCCAGAGCCGAGTTATTCCAATTTCCGTATATGCTTGTGAGTGCCTGCTTTGGTTTCACCATCTACTATCTATATATTAATACGCTAACGAAATCCCATACAAATCTATTCCTCCCTACTGCTCCTATGTTTCTCAACCAATTTGAATGATTCTTCTTTTGTTCGAAAGGTATTGCAAAGGGGAGGTGCACATTTTGTTTCTTTTTTTCAGTAGGTTGAGTTATTCCGAAAAACTTCATTTATGGTCCGATTTGCACATCAATAGAAATACACCTGCAAAAAATGGGTCCGATATGTGGCTCCAGAGCCGAGTTATTCCAATTTCCGTATATGCCTGTGAGTGCCTGCTTTGGTTTCACCATCTACTATCTATATATTAATACGCTAACGAAATCCCATACAAATCTATTCCTCCCTACTGCCTCTATGTTTCTCAACCAATTTGAATGATTTTTCTTTTGTTCGAAAGGTATTGCAAAGGGGAGGTGTGCATTTTGTTTCTTTTTTTCAGTAGGTGGAGTTATTCCGAAAAACTTCATTTATCGTCCGATTTGCTCCAACAAATTCTAAACACATATTACTAACATCAATAGAAATACACCTGCAAAAAATGGGCCCGATAGGTGGCCTCAGAGCCGAGTTATTCCAATTTCCGTATATGCGTGTGATTGCTTGCTTTGGATTCACCATCTACTATCTATAGATTAATACGCTAACGAAATCCCACACAAATCTATTCCTCCCTACTGCTCCTATGTTTCTCGACCAATTTGAATGATTTTTCTTTTGTTCGAAAGGTATTTCAAAGGGGAGGTGCGCATTTTGTTTAATTTTTCAGTAGGTGGAGTAGGATAGGAGTTATTCCGAAAAACTTCATTCACGGTCCGATTTTCTTCAAATTCAAAATACATATTACTAACATAGGTGGCCCCAGAGCCGAGTTATTCCAATTTCCGTATATGCTTGTGAGTGCCTGCTTTGGTTTCACCATCTACTATCTA
>NW_016178032.1:0-1374 GCF_001687245.7 Rhagoletis zephyria
TATCGACTTGTGCGCCACACAACGGTAAAATTTTTAGTGGAGTTATTCCCTTTCATGTAGTTAATATACGTTCTATATATGAACCAAATCGGACTATAAATACGGGATTTTCAAATATTTCGACTCCTGCGCCACCTATCGGATTAACTCATATTTCATATTGCATTGTCATCGGGTTCTACGCCAACTGTGAAGTTTCAAGTCACTAGGTCGTCGGGAAGTTGGTAAAAAATTGGTTGCAAAATTTGCCCCTAACAAACAAACATACATACATACATACAGAGCAAGTTAAATAAAATCTTGTAAAAACAATCAGGTATGATTAATAAATTTCACAGAAACTACTAATTGAAAATATATAGCAAATTTTTGCATAGAAAAAAAAACTAATTTTCGAAATCAACGAACGATTCTTAATAAGAATTGTTTAGTGGCAGAAAAAAATACAAATTTATGACCCCGTTACACGGCACTAAAACAACAAGTATTTCGATTACAATTTCTAAACTTTAGCGCACAAAATAAACCGTATTTAAGTTGCCGTTGGCTTAGAAAAGCTTTTACATATAACAATGTAGGGACGCTTAACGGATACAAAAAAAAACCTCCAAGATACCTAAACTTCATTTTGGGTCATAGATTACGGATCTGTGCACCGTTTTTCTAGTTCAGATAGCTTTCTAAAGATATTTACATATTAATAAAACCAGTATTTGCCCAGCGGTTGAAATTCAACCGCTTAAGTGAGATGAAATGAGGTGAGTTAGGGTGAGGTGATTAAAGTGAGTTGAGGGGAACTAAGAAAAGTTGGTGTGAAGGGATTTGAAATGAGCTGTGGTGAGTTGAGGTGAATTGCCTTGAACAACATAACATTACATTTCATAACACAGCATACCCTTTCATAATATACCATAACTTCGCATAGCATAACATAACATCACATGACATAACATAACATTACATAGCATAGCATACCAAAACATAATATAAAATAAGATAAATATTGTAATATAATACAACATAACATAGCATTACATAGCATTAGGTAATTTAACATAACATAACATTAAATAACGTTATGTAAAGTATAATAGCATAACATAATATAACACAACATATCATAACATAACGTAACATAACATAACATAGCATACCATGACATAACATACCATAAAATAACTTGGCATAGCATAACATAACATAACGTAGCACAACATAACATAATATCCCAACACATAACACTGTAACGTATCTTTCTCTTTGTCTCTCTCTTTATCTCCATGACATTCTCTATCTTTGTCTCTATCTCTATGTTTTTCTATTATTTTTCTGTTCTATTTCTCTTTTATCTCTATGTATAAGTTTCTTTACTTT
>NW_016178032.1:1709-8103 GCF_001687245.7 Rhagoletis zephyria
TCTTTATCTCCATGACATTCTCTATCTTTGTCTCTATCTCTATGTTTTTCTATTATTTTTCTGTTCTATTTCTCTTTTATCTCTATGTATAAGTTTCTTTACTTTCATTTTAATATTTTTCTTTATCCATTTCTTCATATAAATATTCAACTTTACCTTACTCCTTGCACTAAATTAAAAAATTATGCTTAAACCGCAGCTAAGCATGTATCTTTAATTGAGCATCAATATAGNTTTTTCTGTTCTATTTCTCTTTTATCTCTATGTATAAGTTTCTTTACTTTTATTTTAATCTTTATCTTTATCCATTTCTTCATATAAATATTCAACCTTACCTTACTCCTTGCACTAAATTAAAAAATTATGCTTAAACCGCAGCTAAGCATGTATCTTTAATTGAGCATCAATATATATGCATACATTTAGGAGGCATTTCCGCCCCAACCATGTACGTGTATGGCATTAGTATTAGTGTCACTGTCTGCATCAAAATACCCTTCTAATGATATATAACTCTTTATACCTTGGAAGTATACTTCAGCCATAAAAGGGGTGTAAAAGAAACGTGTTTGCCTATTTATATATAAGATTGAATCAAAAAATTCAAGCTTTAACAGGGAATAAATTAAAAAATATGAGATTTTGTGTCAAGCTTTCATTTACATATATTAAAGCTTGTTANTTTAAAAAAAAAAAAAAAAAAAAATCAAGCTACCAAGGAAGAAACGCGCATCTGAAGGGAAAGTTCTTCGTATTACCGGTATAAATAGCTTACCAAATTATATGAGAATTTTTCTTCAAAATAATGAATCTCAATCTCTTCTCAGACTCAATCTTAATCTTAGTCTTCATCTTCATCTTAATCTCAGTCTTAATCTTCACCTTCACCTTCACCTTTACTTTGTCCTTTACCTTCTCCTTCATCTTCATCTTCATTCTAATCTTAATCTTATTCTTAATCACAATTTTAATGTTAGTTTTGATCCTAATCTAATTCTCAACCATCCGATGTGAATTTATGCAGGGATACCTGAGCTTGTTAAAAAAAAACTACCTGCAACATACGGGTAAGCTCTAATAAGACCAAACTTGGTCTTTTCACTAGGAGCTTTCCTTTAATCCTCTCTGACAAAGAGAAGTAACAGGGCTTCATCACAGACAGCAAGTTTTTTTGGAGGCCTAACATCGCGGAAAATATAAAGAAGAAGGCGCCGATACCTTTATATTGATAAAGAGGGGCTATTCGAGGGGGATCCATAATCAAACCAATTATATTGATTAAGGTCACTATCATTAAGCAGCTGGAGAGAATGCAAAGAACAGCCTTAAATGAAATCAGTATGGCACTTCGCTCCTAATTTCGCGTTTAACACAATGCTAAGCGTTATGCCCGTGGACAAACACAGCAGGCAAAGATGTGGCTGCGCAAGGTGACGTAAAGGGCCTGGCTTCTCTTTCAACTGCTTCCGATTAAATATTTCACAATCAAACTCACCTGGAATCCAAATCACAGTAGACAGTAGAATCTAAATCAGTTCAGTGAACGCTAAGCAAAAACCTTTGAATGGAAGGGTGCTTACTCATTCTGGCCACGCATTGAGGCAACTCCTAAAACTGAGCACGTCGCAGCTCTCTTTAATGGTGAGAGTTCTATTCGGTCATTATCTTTTTGGAACTTACGCCGCAAGGCTTAGCATTACCTCAAACCCAAACTGCAACAGCTGTACAGAGGACGAAGTTTTGGAAGATCTGTTATTTACTCCGTCATCCAGCTTCCGCGATCATGCGGTTAAAACGCCTTGGGTTTCAATTCTTTTTGACCCCAAAACAGCTCTTATCACAAACCCACAAATGTTACCATTCAAACAGCTTTTCTCCTTTCCCTTGTATTCTTAGCCTACATATGTACATTAGACTGCATCACCAAAAAATATTGCGGTTTTTCCGCCGGAATTACAAAATGTATTATATTTTAAGACGTCCACCAAAATATTTCGGAAAAATATTAAGATTTAAGCGAGCTGGACCGATTTGAAAATACCTCCAAAAATGAAGTTTTTTATGAATAAAAATAGTTTCTTAATGAACTTTTTGTAAAAAGTCCCCTCAGATGACAAATTAGATTAAGCTTAAAAAATCTGCATAAAAATATTTGAAAATCTTTTCAACCGAATCGTAAGAATGAGATTTTTGATGCTGTTTTTTACTTTTTTCAAAGATTGGTTTACGAAAAATTTGAATAACTGGGCCAAAAATGTTCTGATTTAGACTTATGGAATCTCAGTAGAAAGGTATTTTCACACTGTTTTTATTTCTGGCCAAAAAAACGTCATTCGTGTCCCATCTTGTTTTTTCGAATGCCAACACATCTTAATTCATCATTGAATGACGTTCGTTCATCCTACATTTCTCTTCCATCCTTTGAATGAGTTTATTAGCAAAGAAATAAAAAGGGTAAGAAAATACCTTTCCAATGACACCTCTTAAGTCTAAATCGGAAGAGTTTAGGTTCAGTTATTCAAGTTTCTCCTATACCAATCTTTGAAAAAAGTTAAAAAACAGCATCAAAAATCTCATTATTACGATTCCGTTCAAATTTTTTTTTAAATGTTTTTATGCAAATATTTTAAGCAGAAATCGTTTTGTCATTTGAGGAGGTATTTTCAAATCGGTCCAGCTCACTTAAATCTTAATATTTTTCCGAAATATTTTGGTGGACGTCTTAAAATATAATAGGTTTTATAATTCCAATCGAAAAATAGTACCGATTTTTTTTGTATGGGGAGTGATGCAGTCTAATGTACATACATACACAAATATGTACATTAGACTGTACCGGAAAAAAAGTTCGTTGTATACCACCAAGTCTAAGGCAATTCGAAACCGTAACGTACCCCCTAAAGTCAGTAAATTAAAGCTAACTAAAAACCAAATTTTTCTAATGAAGAATCTTGATTATTCCGGTAGAACAATTAAAAAAAGAAAAATTATTGCCGAATGTAGGCGTCACCGGAAAATGTTAAAGGGCGGCCGAGCCCTTATTTTCGGCAAAATTTTTTTTTCGTAATTTGTTGACTCATGGGAAGGTGATATGGCCTAATATGCATATGCAAAATATTCCACAATAATTCCCTGTGTTGGCCACCGGATACAAATATTAATTGCATTTTGTCATTAGTGTGGCTTAATAGCGTTTTATTAATTATAATTTATAGATACATAAAAAATGTACATACTATATGTATGTATGTATATGGTTTAGGTCAGTTTTTTATCGTTAATTGTTTTCACCTTCATATTTTTTTGCGTATGCACACGTGTAATCATCCGAAAAACGATTGCCCATAAACATTAGCTAATATTTGGCTGTCAGCGGTCGAAATTCAAATCAATAATGACCGCAAAGCCATTAATCATATTCAGGTGCACTCTAAGCTAAAATGCAAACAAATTAACGCTACGCATAAGTACAGAACTACATACATACATACATACATATATGCAAATTCATATGAAGTCATCCCAAAATTACTGACGTAGTACTAGGGCTTGCAGTTCTATCCGAACTTTTTGAAAATACGGATATACGATATACGAATATCTGATTAAAAGATCAGAAGACCCGGTTATTAACCAAATCTCCGATTAACAAAACGAACGGATGCTAACCGAATATGAACCGGATATCCGTATATCAAAATAGACCGGAATAGAACGAATATTAACCGGAATATCCGAATGGGTATACGAATACCCAAATAGTCTTATCGCTAATATGTACATATACACCAATGTAAGTACATAATTGCACTGAAATACTTATGGGCCAATCATTTATCATAAAACGAAGTTCTGACAAAGGAAAATATTTTAAAAATTGTTTTTCGAAAGGTAAGTTTATATTTTCAAGATTTATCTTTTAATATCTGAGAAACTAGTATCGTTACAATAATTGTTCTGGTCTCGTTTTATAAGTGATATTTAGGGATATAAAGAAAAAATATGCAAAAAAATAAACGAAAAACCAGTAATCATTAAGCAAAAAACAAAACCGACTTCAATTCTCATGATTCAAAGATCGAATCTAAATCAAATTGGTATGGGACCACCTCGGAGGTACCGCTTTTGAATTGATAACCTCCTTTTTTTTTGAAGTCAGTTAATAAAAAAGTTTACAGAATTTTGACTAGAGGTCACATCTCCTGGTAAACCTACTTACTGGCCTACCGATATAAAGAAGATACCAGACCTAATAGAAAGACAAGAAACATATACAGAAATAACATAACAGCAGAAACTCTACCTGAACTATCATCCGATCACACCCCTATATTAATAAAACTATATGAACAGACCCAAAACATCGAAATTGAGCCTCGTCTAACTTCAAATAACACCAACTGGCTTAAATATAAAAAGTACATCAGTAGTCACCTTAAATTAAACGCTGCACTTAACTGCGAGCGTGATATAGACTCCCTTGTTGAACATTTTAATGAAACCTTTACTTCAGCCGCTGGCCTGGCAACACCAAATCAAGTCCAAGTACCACCTACGCATACATCAGTTACAAATCAGAGCCATCGCTCACCAACCTCACAGCTACTGTATAAAGCTGCCAGTAGAAAACTGAAACAAGCACTCAAACGTACAGAGGATCGCAACTTGCAAAGGTACATTAAGAAGCTTTCCCCGAATTCTACTGAAAGATACTCTCTATGGAAATCGCTAAAATACTTCAAACCACCAGTGGCTACAGAAATGCCAATTAGGAACCAATGTGGAACCTGGGCTCGTAGTGAGCAGGAGAGAGCCGAGTGTTTTTCACACCATTTAAAGAAAGTGTTTCAGCCAAACTGTCCAACGAACAACTTCAGGCTGCCACGGCTAACCAAAAATACAAATGAGCTATACACACCTAGCAAGACGGACTCTTTAGGAGTAAAAGCTATAGTAAAGCAGCTTAATCCAAAGAAATCGCCGGGTGCTGATTTTATAACTCCGAAAATGCTAATAGAGCTACCGAATGTTGCACTAGCAATTCTTTCTGACCTTTTCAACGCTATCCTCAAATTCGGTTACTTTACGAAATCATGGAAAAGGTCGAAGATAATCATGATAGCCAAACCTGGAAAAGACGCAACACAGCCGTCCTCATACATACCAACAAGCTTACTGCCCTGTCTTTCCAAAGTATTCGAAAAAGTACTCCTATCAAAGTTATCTCCCTTTCTCCATGAACGCAATTTAATACCAGCACACCAATTTGGCTTCCGAGAAAAACATGGTACAATTGAACAAGTTAATCGAATTACAAATGAAATCAGAAGGGCATTTGAGCTCAGAGAGTACTGCTCTGCAATTTTTCTCGATGTGGCACAAGCATTCGACAAAGTGTGGCACGACGGTCTTATATATAAAATTAAAAAATTGTTGCCGCCGGAATTCCACAAAATATTTGAATCATACATAACTAACAGAAAATTTGCTGTTAAAGTATCTAATTTCACTTCAGAAGACATGTCGATAACGGCTGGCGTTCCTCAAGGTAGTGTACTCGGGCATATGTCGTATATCATCTACACTTCAGATATTCCAACTAGCAAGAATATACTCACATCCACCTTCGCTGATGATACCGCCTTAGTAAGTCGTAATAAATGTCCCAACAGAGCTTCAAGAGTACTAGAGGAACATTTACTACGCATAGAAGAATGGCTGGCAAACTGGCGCATAAAAGTCAACGAATAGAAGAGTAAACATACAACATTTTCAATCAGACCGCAAGTATGCCCCCCAATCAAATTAAATAATGTCCATATTCCACAAGCCAATGAGGTGACATATCTAGGAATACACTTGGATAGGAGACTAACTTGGCGCAAACACATATCAACCAAGATTACACAAATGAAGCTAAAGTCAGCTAGCGTGAACTGGCTTATAAACAGTAAATCAAAACTGAAACTAGATTATAAAGTACTTGTATATAATAAAGTGATTAAGCCTATATGGATGTATGGTATTCAACTGTGGGGTACGACCTGTGCAACCAACATTGACAGGATCCAAAGATTCCAATCTAAAACGCTAAGGGCCTTAACGGGAGCACCGTGATATGTCCGCAATGAAAATATACATAGAGACCTTGGTATACCGATGGTTAAATCTGTAATCGACAGCAGCAGGGAAAAATACAAAATAAAACTGCCTAACCACCCAAATCCACTGGCAAGTGGCCTGCGCAACACAACAAATATAACACGCCTGCGAAGAAGAGATCTACCAGCCTTTAACTGAGCGACTTTAACCCAACAGGGCTCAACCCCAGGGTTTGAGCTACATTATTGTAAAATTAAACGTAAGATTTTTAAACTTGTTTTTAGGCTTAATA
>NW_016178034.1:0-3112 GCF_001687245.7 Rhagoletis zephyria
AAATTATCTAGATCTTCAAGATCGTAATAAATAAATAAATAAAATAAAAATGAAATATTTTATGAAATGTAATGACAAGTGAATAATAATTTATGGACATTGTATTATTTTTTCGGCATTTCTTCTGAATATAATTTTATGAACGCAACAAGTTTTTCGGTAAATCGGGACCGCTACCCCTGCTTAAATTTACACGCCTCCGAAATTCTTTATATATATTAAAAAATTGGGGAAAATCGTATTCAAAAAAAAACTCATTTATAAATTAAAAATAGTAAACAATTAGTGAGACTGTGACATTCAATATAATTAACACAACAATGTATGATAAAAATATAACAAGGTAAAACCATTGAGAGGCATTCTGAGTTTAGCTAGAATTATAATTGAAAAGTGCGAAACTCAAACTCACACACACATTCTCATTTTCAATCTCAAACAACAACAATGTGAACAATTTAATGCTTGCGACGTAAGAAAAAAAAACATAGCCGATTAATTGAGAGAATGAATTTACATTGCAGATAATGTTTTTATCCTGCAACAATGGGCCATACGCATAAAATGTAAGCAAATGTTTTTTCCCGAAAATCTCAGACCGATTATTCGATTTGTTTGGCAGTTATGCAGTTTTTATGCATACGACCCAATGAATCATTTTCTGTAATCAAAATTCAGAAAAAAAACTGAAACGAAATTTTTAATGTTTTGCCTTTAAATGTTTTATTTTTTTTTCATTTAAAGGTGCAACAGCCAGAAGTCGCTTATAAAATCAATTTGTATATTAAAATCCAAAATAGTCTATGTGAAGAGCAAAGCAAAGAGTATTTTCGCTTTGAACACAGAAAAGTCATACAAACAACTCAAATCCTAATTGTCCAAATCCCAAAATTTCTACGCGAAGAGCGAAGGCTCGTCTAGGTGAAAAAGCATTTCTTCTCAAATTTCCTAAGACTTCTTCCAAATGTTTTAAATTTTTTATGCTGTTTATATCTATTTACATAATTGGATTTATATTAAAAAAAAAAACATTTTTTGAGACAAACGACGATTGTTTGCCATTTATTTATTTATTGCTACTTAAAATATTATCAAGTTACCTATACTGCCTAGCAAGAATCCTTCAACTGAGGTGATTTAAATGGCTCAATTTTGTTTTTTAATACAGCTAAGCAGCTTCCTTAATGGCAAATCCTGCGGGAAACATTTTCCAAATGCCTAACTTATGACTTAAAAGCCACAAATATTTCAGCTTGTCACAACCGAATGTTCGTTTCCTGCTATTTCTCCCGCATCAAATAGGCTTGTTTTTGTAAAAGCATGCATTTTAAACATCTCCTTCAGATAACCTTACACATTAAAAAAGTTAAATAGAAGAAAAAATTCAAAAAAAAATTAAATAAAAAATGGGATCAAGAAAAGTTTGCGTTTCCTGATTTGCTTACCTTAGCAGCTGTCTACAAGGCAATGCTATTAAGGCCACTTGCTGACAACCGCACGCACAATCGTACAACCGCAGCCGGGGTGAACGCGGTAGCAACAGAAAAGTCAGCAACAACAAGAAATACAACACCAAATACCATCTTGCAGCGCGCAATGTGACAGCTTTGCGTATTGTTGACTTCTGAAGTGATAAAGCGCCACAATGTCACCCTATTAAATGTAATATTTTCTTAGCCTCCGCCGGCTCCACAGTGCGCGCAGTACTCTGCATTTTACTTTACTTCCAGTCTTCTTCGCCAGCTTTTGCTTACTTGGCTGGCAATAAGCTGCTTTCATCGTACTCCGATACCATCATATGGCTTACCTACTTCATCCTTAAGCGACCTTTTGCCTGTTTTTTTGTTATTTGCTTGAGTTCTTACTCCTCCTGCTTCGCCACCGCTAAATGGCTGGCACAAAACTCAATTGGGAATTTTAAAAGTAAAGTTGAATTTCATGTTCTACTCCGGCAATTGTCACAGATGGTTTAATTGAAGTAATTACATGCGAAATCCGTCAGGATTTTCTTCTGCCGCAGCAACTGATTGTGAGTGTGGAAGAACTGCGAACTGCTACTCGTAAGACGAGGTGAGGCAGTGCAGGGCATTTAACGGCTGAGTGGCGTGGTGGCGCACAGCAGTGCCGTGGAGGGGGGGGAGGGGGTTGCAAGGCGGTTGCGTTGTCAGGATTAAAATGATGACACTTTTTATGATTTTATTACCTGCTGTTTTAGACAGGAGCCGCAAGCGTTGTAACTACATAAGTACGTTGCCAGCAGAGGATTACTTACCCCTCTTGCCGCTCGCTAAATGAGGCCGTCAAGAAAGGGTTAATTGTGCGCTGTTGTTGTTTGTTTGCTTGCTTGCTGGCTGATTTTCCGGCTTTACTGCAAATTCATTATTGTATCCGCTGTGCTTAGGTTTGGCGCTGTTCCCTCGCATACTTCACCCTTTTTGTTTCAGCACATTTGCTTTGTTTGTTGGTGGGGTTGTTTTTGACGTGTTATTGTTTTTACTGCTTTCATAATTTTACATTTTGTATACTTGCTTGCTTGTTTTTGTTTGTGTTTTCCTGTTTCATGTTTATTTTGCTCGTTGAATTTTGTTGTTATTGTTGTTGTTGTAGCACCGTTGTTTTACCTCTTAGCGCATAATACGTTAATGACAACTGCGTGTAATTACTTTATATGAGCTCATTTAAGGTGTAATAATTATTTATGTGACTTTTTCATTTGCCAAACAACTTGTTTACCTTTTTAATTACATTATCCTTAAGGTAAGATTTTCAAAGCGCATTAGATACACTTATTGTGCTGGTTTTGGCAAGCTTTTTAAACTTTAATTGTGTTGGAAAAACATTACCCAGAGAAAATAGGGGAAAATATTGTGACAAAAAGCTTAAATTCTTCTTGTTTACAAAATGCTTTTTTGGGTTAAGATTCATTTCAAGTTCGTTCCAGCCTGCAGAAACTTGTTTATATTAATCTTGATCTTAGGCCTTGTCCTTGTTCGTATCTTTATCTATATCTTTTCGTTATCTTTATCTTTATCTTTATCTTTATCTTTATCTTTATCTTTATCTTTATCTTTATCTTTATCTTTATCTTTATCTTTATCTTTATCTTTATCTT
>NW_016178034.1:5286-8102 GCF_001687245.7 Rhagoletis zephyria
CATACATACATACATACATACATATGTACAAAATTGGCTGCAACAATCGTCGGCAACAATGCTTAGCAGCAGCAACAACAATGCTCAATGGGGAAAAGCGAGCAGAAACAATTTTCCGTTTAGCACGAAGACTAATGCAAAAATATATTTATTGAAATTGTATGATCCCCAGGGACAAATGTGCTATAGCTGTTGCTGTTGCTGTTGCCGCTACTGTCGATTTTGGTTGCGAATCCTTGAATCTCAATCTGCTACTCCGGCACATTAGCAACAACATATGCGTTTAATACCAACAGTCGCTCATTGGTTATTTAGTCCCAATAGCTTTAACATAACAAAGCTTTTGAACGAGCACCTTTTTTTTTGTATCCCTTACTGTATCCCTTCGCCTGGGAGCATGCACTTGGCTTCGCTTGTTGTCCACAAAATTCAACAAAATACATTTTGTGTAATTTACGGTATGTTCGAGTAATTTCACTTGTTAGTATATTTGTATGTAGGTATGTAGTTATTCCTGTACAAAAATAGGTTGCTTAAATGGTTTTAGCCAAGATATCTGTAGGTATACATACATACGGAGTATATTCTAGTAGTCTGGATGTATTTCAGTATGTCGATTCATTTTTATATTGCACGCATTTTAATCAAACTCTCTTACTTAAAATGCTGAGTGGTCTTTAGTAGGAAAGTAATATATAGATATATATAAATATTTTCTTTGTCAAAATGCAAACTATATTTTTGGGCCCAGGCTTATGAATTTTTTTTATGGAAAAAAGTGATTTGTTTATGTTATTCTTTTTTTGGCCTTATAACAATTATATTCAACAATTTATATTGAGCTCGAGGCCGTTTATTNAAAAAATGGTAGAAGTGATAGCTATTTCGGAAATCACCACATTTCCTCATCAGACTTCTTTCAGTAGGATTCGAACCGACGATCCCACTGACTCAGCCAGTTGCCTATGCACCGTGCTAAGTACGCCTTGTAAGTTATCGTTTGCTTTTTTCCACTATTTTCATAAGGATAAAATTTTTATTTAAAACCACAAGAACTAAATTTTCCACAAAAACAATGGGCCCAGAGGAGCGACGTATTGATGTATGTACTTAAAAACCTTCCTTCGAACTAGGAATCATTGAAACCGGAGTAGCTGAAAACTTGATTCCGCTGAAAACTTAAAAGGGAACCCCCTACCACACGGTCTTCTACAGATACTCTCTGACAATGGAATGCATTGCTAACGAGGATGAGATAGTCATAAAGGGAAATTCGGGGTCCTTCCTGGCATGATAAATTTAACCTTTGGTGGAGTTGACGTTCTCACCACACCAGCGAAGTGAATTATTTTGGACTGATCCTGGACACCAAACCTCTACAGAAAAAACACTAACTTAGATGCAACCATATCCAGAGCCACAAAATATTTAGATGGTCGTACATCATGATAGTAAAATCTACGGTAACATAGGGGGCAGTACCCTAGTCAGTGTGAAACAGTCACTCACAAAGCTGCAAGGTCTGGCATATGTTTGCATCACGCGAGCAATGCGCACCTTCCCGACGTTTGCGCGGGCGGTAATTCTGGAGCTGGAGCCTCTAAGCGTAATTATAGAGCCTGCGGTTAAACGAACTCTACTTAATTTCGCTTAGAAAAGGTTTTGGCGGAGGAATGGTCATATCATCTAGGAGCATGGATAAAGTAGGGCCCCATCTCCCGCTAGCCCTACTCCCCAAAGACGAGGTTCCACGGGCAATAGAATTTGAAAAGAGATTCACCACGGAGTAGCCTACACTGGTACACAGACGGCTCTAAAACGCCTGGTGTCATATAGAATGCAATGAGATATGGCAGACTAGCCAATGGTCATAGGCTTTCTTACGGAACACTGCAGACTAAAGGGTCAATTCCACAAATTAGGCATTTATGCTGGTTCCGTAACTCGGTCACACCTTCTAGTAGAATGTGATGCCATTTCCAGGAGACGAAAGAGGACGCCTAATGTGGCCAAAGTATAACTATATTCACTATTTAGCCTCAAAAGCATTTATAAAAAGAGAGAGAGAGAGAGAGAAAAAAAAGAGAAGACACCACAATAAATCTTTATGTCGCAGCTATCCTCACATTAATGACTATACCGGGTGTCTATTTAGACCCATTATAAAATTGAGGTAAATGTTTTTTTTTTGCAAAACGCAAAAATATGAATAAACAAACAAACAGGAAGATGTATCACCAACTTTATGAAAAATTGTTCAAACCAAGCCAACATCTACTCGGAACACTATCTTGGTGTCACCAAGGTCCGCAAGCAATCGCCCTATACATATAGTCACAGCCGGCACTCGACCTGTTTAAGCTACGGTGACCAGATTATTGTGGACAAAAATTAGGACATTTCTAAAGCATCGAATCCGAACATACAGCTTTGGCTTTATAATAAAAATACATTACATCTTTTAATACAGTTTTAGTTAAAACAAAACAAAGAGAAAAAAGTTGAAAATTTATCGCATATATTTATATGCTATACGTTGGCGAACATTTAAATAGGGAAGAGACATTTTGGTAAGTTTTGGCTACTTTTCTTTGTTTGTGTAATGTTTATTATGAAAATCATGTAGATCAAACTTATAAACTTTGTGGAACCTTTATAAAAATTCTACGAATTTTAACAAATGCTTATCGAAATTTTAAATATTTTAATTAGGTTCTTTAGAATTGTTTGGAGTATACGGTTTTGTAGGCCATTCAATTCAAAGTGCAAGTTTGAAGTAGCTTGGACTTACTGTTGATTCGTGGAAATTTTTTGTT
>NW_016178035.1:0-8100 GCF_001687245.7 Rhagoletis zephyria
GATTAGATTTGTTAAATATATTAATTGGAAAGCCTTACGAAAATAGCTTTTTATTCTGATCACCCTAATTTGTCCGGCGCTTATGAATGATCAACAAAATTTATCATGGAAGCAAAATACGAAAATCATGCACGCGAATTAGTGCCAAAAAGTAAATATTCATAGATATATAAATATGTACATATATATATGTTTCAGTAACGTAAATACATATTAAACGAACATGAACGTTAAGAGTGTAACTTGTTTAACATGACAGGAGAACAAACGAAAAATAGGTATTGCTTTATAACTTTGCGCAAGCTTAATTCTCTCTCTAGAGTGGGTGTTGGAATTCAGCTACTCACTTGCGGAAGATAAAGGAGCGAAAAATCTACTATACATAGGTATTTAAGAGCAAATAATGAAAGCAAACTTACGTGTTGTTGTCCCGATCGCTGTCAGCAGGCGCCTGATGAGATGTTCGGTGACCTGAGAGTTGGTGCTTAACAGAGGTATGAATTACAGTAGATGCTTGAATACATATGTATGTATGTATATACTAGATTTGTCGCTCGGTCTATGTTTTTTTTTTTTTTTTTTTTTTTTTTTTTTTTTTTTTTTTTTTTTTTTTTTTTTNTTTTTTTTTTTTTTTTTTTTTTTTTTTTTTTTTTTATTTATGTACCCATGTACTAGTTGACTCTAAATTGTCGTATTTTGTTACTCACGTTACCGCTATGATTTTACGTATCGCCAGAGGCGGTGTACAAAAACTTAAAGTAGGGGTTACAAATGTATAAAAAAATCTAGTTTTAATTTTTGCTTTTCATTAGCATCAATTCATGATTAATTACTTTGATTCATGATTAATTTACTTTGAAAACGTTAACTGGTTATAGTGGTAATCATTAAGAAGATTAGAAAAATTCTATACATCTTCAGTTAACCACACTAGATTCTCGCAGAATACAATTTTTTTTTTTTTTTTTTTTTTTTTTTTTTTTTTTTTTTTTTTTTTTTTTTTTTTTTNCAAATAAGGTAATTTCGTTTTGTGCACCTTCTTTTCCCAAAAAGTAATTAAATTGGTACGACTTGTGCATTTTCTAACTTAATACAGTCCACGTAATAATAGAAGAGTCTAAATTAAGTAACCTAGTAAAGGTTTGGGTTTGAATTAGTTAAATTAAATGCTAAAATATTTGGCCTTAAGTTTTCGGTAATTGCAAACAAAAAAATAAAATAAATGGTAGATCCCTCCGTTGAATTGACCACAATGGTCAGGCGTACGTAAGCTTGTAGGCCGCGTATCACGTAGGTGCAGGTGTGTGTATATGCGAACATGCACAGTATGAGGAGCACCCGCCGTTCCACATGGGCAAAAGCCTGGAATTTTAGGTGGTTCTGCGCTGCGTCCGCCCAGAAAGGTGCCAGGGATAAACTTTCGAGGTTTGATGATCCCCAAGTTAGAGGATGTCTCGGATATATGTCTCAGGGCTCCAGATAAAATGTAGGCTTAGGAAATTTCACCACCTCTACCACGCGGTTGTAGTCTGATGGGCTCGAAATTTCTAAGATCTCTGACTTGCACTTTTCTTTTTCTTTGTTGAAATATTATTACATCTTTATATTTCGCGCTTTTATTAATTTAATAGACGATTCTTTTTTATCTTGCTTTGAAACATTTCAATGATTCCAACCGATACTTTACGTGAACTTTTTTTTTTTTGTTTAGCACGACTTGACCGTCCAAGCGATGTCCCAGAAAAAAAAAGAAACCAGAAGCCATCCACTTTTGCGGAAGTTTTAACTTCACATTTTTTTTTGTTAGTCTTTTGACATTTTTTTTTTTTTTTCCCTTTTATGTCTCATACGCCAATCTATTACTGACGAGGCAAATGTGTTCCTAGCCGAGGTGACCATACGAAAATTATTCGTAGTTAAGTTAAGAAAAAAAAATTGAAACAAACGAAAACAAAAAAAAACAAAAAAAAAAGAGTTAAAATTGTCCACGAATTACGCATATTTTATCAAATTTCCTGAATAATTTCTACTAAAAGAAATCAAGAAAACTCGCGCTCACAACTCAGGTGTTTTGCAAAGGTATTTCATATGCTTTGGCGAAACATCTGCAAAAGGCGATAAGTTAACCTGGCTGTATATCCTTTGCGTGGAATGTCCCTACAAGTTTGCCGTTGGTGTCCTCTAAAACGTAGTATGCCGATCCGACCTTTTCTCGAACCCGCGCCCTGAGATAGGTGTTTGCTAATTTGGCATTGAAGGATTTCGACATATTGCTTTGGGCAAAATTCTTTCTCAATACTTCTTGACCTGCAACATACTGTATTTGGCGAGACCTTAAATTGTATTGACACTCGTTTCGGTCGAAAGCTTTGCGCAGATTTGCTCTGACTTTATCTCTAACTATTAGAAGGTTATCATAACGATTACTCTCTTTGACTAAACCTTCGGAAGTCATTCCGATGTTTCTAAGTAGTTCATAATTATCACCATGAGTTATCATGTGCTGTCCAAAAACTATGAAGTAAGGGCTAAATCCAGTGGACTGATGTATAGAATTGCGCAGCGCGGAATTGATACTACTCAGGTGACAGTCCCAGTCACGCTGATCGTTTTTTATGTAAGCTCGTAGAGCAGCATTTACGGAACGATTTACGCGTTCTGATGAATTGTTTTGGGGTGAGTATACTGCTGTACAAGTGTGCTTGATCCCGCATTTGGTTAGAAATGCTTCAAATTCATTCGACTTGAACTGACTACCGTTGTCGCTAACTATGTACTCTGGTACGCCAAAAACGTCAAATACTTGTGTCTTTAAATAGTTGACAATAGGAGCGGTAGTAAACTTCTTAAGGGGAAAAAGGAAAGTGAATTTGGACAAGTGATCAAGAATGATTAGAATGCCAATGTGTCCGTTTTTCGATCGCGGAAAGGGTCCAATTAGGTCCACATATAATCGCTGAAATATTCTTTCTACGGGGGTGAACTTTCCCATCACTGGACGCAGAATTTTGGTGGGGTGTTTGGTGGTCTTACACACATTGCAAGCGGAAACATACGCTTGCACAGAGCGATGCAATCCTGGCCAATAAAAGTAGCGTCGAACTCTTTCAGTGGTCTTAGCCACGCCACCGTGCGCGCTCGTTGAACCATCATGGGCGTTCTTGATTACCTCGATTCTCAAAAGTTCAGGTACGAAAAGCTTCCAGGAGGCATCTTCCTTTTCCTTGTCGCCCGTATAGAATTCGTTTCGGTGATATACATATTTTCCGCAGACTTTGAAATCGGGAAACTTTTCCGATTGACGGATGAGTTTGTCTCTCAGTGCCACATAGTCCGCTTCGTCAAAAGCAGCAGATGACAGGTTTATGTCAGGCACATAGTCAACTGTAATGGAAGAGACAATGTCATCGTAGTGAACACGCGAAAGTGCATCCGGTACGACGTTGGCGCTGCCTTTTCTGTGTTCTATTTTAAAGTCAAATGCTTGAAACTTTAATGCCCAGCGCGCCAAACGTCCACTAAGATCATTCTGATTCATCAGCCAGCGCAAACTGGCGTGATCTGTTATGACTGTGAAGTTCTGTCCCTCCACGTATGCTCGAAATTTCTTGATCGCTAATACAGCCGCTAGACACTCTCTTTCGGTGACCGAATAGTTTTGTTGAGCCTGGTTAAGTTTTTGAGACATATAGGCTACCGGTATTTCATTCCCCTCGTCATTTTTCTGTGCAAGTACTGCCCCTACTCCATGCAAGCTAGCGTCGCATTGGATTATGAAAGGTTTTTTGAAGTCAGGAGTCGCCAGAAAAGGGGCTGAAGTCAACCTTTCTTTCAATAAGTCGAAGGATTCTTGAGCTTTTTCCGACCATTCAAATTTTTTTGCCTTTTTTAACAACTCTGTTAGTGGATGTGTTAGGTCTGCAAAATTAGAAACAAACCTCCGGTACCATCCTGCCATTCCCAGAAACCTTCGAAGTTGTTTAACTGTCTTTGGGATGGGATAATTAACTATCGCTTCGACTTTCCCGGGATCGGTTTTCAAGGTTCCTAGTCCAACTATGTAGCCCAGATAACGAACTTCGTTTAGACAAAATTTACTTTTTGATATATTTATCGTAAGTCCAGCTTTGCATATATGAACCGCGACTTCCCTTAGAAGTTCGATGTGGGACTCGAAGCTCTCCGAAACTATCAGCAAGTCGTCGAGGTAAACAAAAACTTTTTCCTTCAAGTGGTATGGAATTACTCTATCCATTAGTCTGCACATCGTTTGAGGCGCATTACAGAGACCGAATGGCATCACGGTATACTGATACAGTGGCCTGTTGGGAACCGTAAAAGCAGTCTTTTCGCGGGAGTTCTTTTCCAAAGGAATTTGCCAAAAGGCATCCTTTAGATCTAAGCTGGATATGAACTCCGCTCGTGGCAATCTAGACAAAATTCCTTCGATGTGAGGAAGAGGGTAAGCATCCTTAACCGTCAGTGCATTAACCTTTCTACTATCCAAGCATAGCCGTACCTTCCCTGGCTTACGTACGAGAACCACAGGTGAAGACCAAGGACTGTTTGATTCCTCTATTACTCCTAATGCCAACATCCTGTCGATTTCTTCGCACATCAATTTTTCGACGGCTGGTGATATTGGAAAGTGGCGCTGTTTGATGGGCTTTGCGTATCCCACATCGATAACATGTTCAACCAGCGTGGTTTTACCCAGGCCATGTTCTTCAAATTTTGGAAAGCATGATATAGCCGACTGTAATCTTCGTTGCTGCTGCTCCGTTATAATGTGTGAATTCGGATCTACTTCCGAGACTGTTATCTCGCTGATTACATTAGTAGCTATACCGAACACTTTCCAAAAATCGACACCAAGATAGAGGTTTTGAATCAGTGACGGTATTATATAAAATTCTAACACTTTTTCCTCATTTTTATAGGAAATTTTCAACGAAATTACCCCCATGATGTCCTGTCGAGATCCATTAGCTGTTCGTACCTTAGAGCTTATTTTCTTGATAGGAATTTGCTTAACCAGCACTTCCTTTGCCAAATCTGCCCCTATGCAACTCACAGAAGCTCCTGAGTCTAGTAGACCTAACACAGTTCTACCCATGAGGTGTACAGAAGCATACGGTCGTATGTCGTTGGTTTTGTTAAAAATTGCGCTAATAGATTCTAACTTACTTTTCTTTTCTCTTATTTTTGACCAAAACTGTCGAGCACGTTCAGCTGAACGTGATCGCTTGAATATATTATTTTTGGCATTCTGATATGCAAGCAGACGTTCATGAAACGGAACGATCGGGTGAAGTTTTGGTGTATATGGTTGTGGCGAGTCTGAGTTTTTCAAAATTGTAGTTTTGTTGCTTAGTAGCGCTGGTCCGATTGGCTGCAGGGATGTCTGGCCTTGTTGCCGACATCCCTTGTCCCGTTTTCCGGACCATTACATTTCGGACATGTCGGCAGAAAGAACGCTAATAGACCACACCCATAACAAAATACTCTCCTCGGTTTAACACAATTTTTGTAATTGTGACCCTCTTCGTCACAATTCCAACATGTCTTTTCAGTAAGCTTTCTTGGAGTTTGGTTACTAATACTTGCACAAATTTCGTCGTCATGATTTTGTTTTTCTTCTATTTCAACTTCAGAAACATTTCTACGCTGTGGCGTAAAAGATTTTTGAAAATTCGAGCGATTTTGAATTTCTGCGAATAAATTTTCCCTACGCCGACAAGCCTTCCGAAGATCTGAAACGGTGTTGAGCTCCAAGTGAAGCAGCTCCAAACGTATCTCCGGCTGAAGATTTCGTATCATTATCTCGACTAATTCCCTTTCAGACAATGGATGTCTCAAGCTATCTGATATAACTAACACATTGTCCAAGTAGCTCTCAAAAGACTCACCATTTTTCTGTTTGCGATTGCGTATCAATTCCTTGATGTCAAAATCGGACCGGAAGTCCTTAAAGTTTCTCCGCAGGTCGTCGCAGATATCGACCCAATCTAAGTCTCGCACAGCATGATGATAACGCCAAAACCATCGTTTAGCTTTGCCCTCGAATAGCAAATGAACGTGTTGACACAAAGTGTTATAATCACCACGAAGTGTTGTGTTGGTAAGAGCGTTCACCCTATATATAAACTCGTCGACTGATACGCCATTTAAAGATCCATCATACACTAACTTCCAACCAGAAATTACCTTAGCTACTACCGTTGACGACATCTCAAGCGTTTCCCCACGTGACCGATTCAAAGAAGGCCGCGAATTATGTTCGCTATTCCCGTTGGTAGGTCGATTTGAAGTTGCTGTATTACGATTTTCCGCCAAACTTAGGTTGCGAAAGTATGAATCAAGCGATTCCGAAACCATACGCCCTACTTCACCGCGTATTTGCCTTGAAACCCGCTCCTCAAGATTTCTAACATTCTCCTCTACGACGTTTTGCACAAAACTTGGATTGAAATTATTTTGGTTACGCCGCGGTGTGCGATTGAAATTTGCTCCACGCCCTCTGCCGCGATTGCCGTTGTAAGCTGCCCCAAGAAATGCATTATTACTAGCCCTTAACCTGGTCAATGGACCTTGAATGTTTTCCTTTGGAATAGCGCCTTGTGCTGCAAAAGTATCTTGCTGGCTCATCTGTTCCTGCTCAGCAAAGCTCTTTAATGATTGGTTGTCACAAGAGCGTCGACACAGTGGACAAGCGTCATTGTCCGTAAGCCATTTGGTTATGCAAGCGCGGTGAAATTTATGTTGACATGGTGTTACCGATAAGGTTTCTTCTGTAATGTCTTCCTCACAGATACTGCACAACCTCTTAGGGTTATCAAAAAGTAGCAAATTTTCTTGGCTGCGATAAACAGCCATTTTGTATTTATTCTCAGATTGAGCTGGTGAGGTACTTTTGTTTGATAAAAATATCACAAAATATTTCGTAATTTGAAAAAAAAAAAAGTTTTTACTACAAAGTAATATGTATATCTGAATACAATATGCCGTGAGATACTGATGGTTGCCCTAGATTGGTAAGAAAAGGGAAATAACCTTCGGGTTGATCAAGAGGTTAAAATTATGAAATACAAACTAAGGGTAGCTTGCATATAACTCAGTCAACGGGAATCTGATTGCATTTGATTTTTCCACATTGGTTGAATTATGTCCCCCATAATATTAAAATTCATTCCAAACATGATTTTATCTAACTGGTTATGACTCTGGCAGTCAACCCTGATTCACAACTTCAAATTTAGAATGAAATCAATACTAAAAACAATCTATATATCTCGCTACTTAGAATTGGTACACAAGACTGTTACTATACCTACTTATATGTATGTTTAGCTATGTAAATGCAAATTCCGAATTCTGGTATAGCGAGCGAAAGCGAAGCTTTACTATGGTTGGTTAGACAAATATGCAACTGTGACAATTTGAACTACTTCCTGAACCCAGTAAGTGCCAAAAAAAAACTACCTTAAAATGAAAAGTAGGAAACCCCAAACTTCCGTTTAGGGCCCCACGTTGGGCGCCATTTTTGTAATAAAGTCCCTGTGAACAATGAATGTGATCGGCTGTGCATGCTTGCGTTAACCGGGCACGGAGCTCATCGGATTGGGGAGGGGTTCTTGCCGCCACTTCTTTCCAAAGTCCTGACTATACAAAAAGAAAATCATGCACATACGTTTGTAACTAAAATTTCGGACGACCACAAAACTGAAAAAAAAACTTCCCAAACCCTTCCAATAACAGACGAACAAGTGTATGGAGTCCCCTCTTGATCTACCTTTAAACGTATAAGCCTCCCTGCTCTTCCCTTCCCAACCTAAAAGAGATACCTTTTCGTATCACCAACCCCAACCATTCCTGTCAACCTAAGGCTCACATCCTCTCACAGCATTAAAACCAATTTACCAGCTCTTATTTTTTTTTTTATGTTTTTATAAATTACAATTCATTTATTTATAAATCCACTACCATATATTTTAATACCCATAAATTACACTAGGCATAAAAAAAATTTACAAGATTAGATTTGTTAAATATATTAATTGGAAAGCCTTACGAAAATAGCTTTTTATTCTGATCACCCTA
>NW_016178036.1:0-8100 GCF_001687245.7 Rhagoletis zephyria
TGCTAATATAAAATAAAATAAACATAACTAAATGATATAACGTACAACATATAAAACAAAATGAACTGAAATGAAATAAAATGACATATGATATAATTGATTATGATATAAGAAATAATATTTTTCTTTTAAATAAATAGAATAGAAAAAACTATGAAAGTAAAATGAAGTGAAATTAAACAAAATGAAATAAAATAAAATTAAATACATGCATTATGTAATATAAAATAAAATAATATAAGCTAGTACAATAAACAAATAAAATGAAACAAAACACATAATAAAAAATTTGTTCCTAATAAAATAAAGTTAAATTAAAATAAGGTAAAATATAAAGTAAAATTAAATTAAATTAAATCAAATCTAACTTATGATAAAAGTATAAAGCAAAATAAAAATAAACAGTAAATAAATAACATATGTAAAAGAAAAAATCGAATAAGAATAATAAAATACAAAATATAGTTTTACATCTAAAAACAAATAAGAAGCAAAAATAATAAAACATGAAATTGAAGATACGAAAAAGGTAAAAGTGTAAAAAATTCTAATTATAGAATAAAATGGATAAAAAAACTCAATCCAACTAAAATGTTGAAAATTTAACCGATTACCTACATATATCTTCGGATGATGGAAAGTTTCTGATTGACCCCATTGAAAAATTAAAACCACCGGCTAAATTGTAAGGTAAGAATTTTTATTATCTTTACCATAGTTATATAGGCAGGGCTGCCAACTATTCTTAGCTTTGAAGTGCCATACTAAGGATAAAAAAGTGCCAAAATGTTCCAAATAGAAAACCAAAAGTGCCAAAAAAAGTACCATTCTTTTTAATTCATCCCATTTAGCAATTAAATACTAAACACATTCCTAAACCAATGCCAAAATATGATAAACCAGTTGTATACACTATAGAAATTAAAAAATTTTAGCTAAGAAAAAGAAATACAAGCAAAGGAATTCACCAAAATGTATTGAAATATTACTATTTTTCAAAAGCGCCATTTTTGCACTTTGTGCCAAATTTGTAAAATTATGTGCCATTAGAAGTAAAATAGGGCAAAAAGTGGCACGGTTTGAGCCAAGTTGGCAGCCCTGTATATCGGTAATGTACGTATGTACACTAGGGTGGTCCGTAAAAAAGTAAAGTCAGAATTTTAATGCTCTTGCCCCTTAAGAATGTAAAATATTTAGAAGTCGCTGAAAGCGCTCAAAATTATCCATGTATTTCATATGAAAAAACAGTTTTTCGTAGACATGGTATAGAATTCTTGAAAATCAATGTGGTTGTTCACGCTTGCCTGGTTATCAGGTTATCTCGTTAAAAATAATTTTTCTGCAGTGTATTTTATTTTATGTAGTGTATTTTATTGTTGTACACCAATAAAGTACACTACAGAAATTTTTTTTAACCAGATAACCTTATAGGCTAGCGTGAACAACCACAATATGTATTTGACATTTTTCGAGTTTTCGGGCGAATCGATGGCGGCTAATATTGATATTTAGAAATAACATACTTACGTAATATTAAAATAAAATTTCGCTAGCTTAAAGCCTGTATGCAGTTCTCAAGAAAAGCAAAAACACCACACAAAATGACGTACAAGAAATGCCCACGAAATCTTCTGTGTAAAATTTTCTTGAGGCAGTGCGCAGCTTTAAGAAATTTGCTACGCTTTCTACTACGGATTTCTAAAGATTTTTGACAAAAAAGAGCAATGCTTGCAACAGAAATATATGCCCGTTTCATTATTTCTTGAGGAAAGAGCGAGCCAACAGGCTGCTGAAGTATTAGTTGTCAAAATTCCTTGGACACACACACGAAATAATGGCAATTTTTTTCATGACCGTTTTCTTGAGAGCTGCATACCAGCCTTTAGGTCAAAAGTAGCTAAGTCTATTTTTAAAAATTTTGCACGAGAAAAAATTTTTTGGTAATTTTTTTCAAATAATTTGCAAAATTTTGAATTCAAAATTTTACATGTTTAAAGCAAAACTCTATATGAATCACGACCTTTTTGAATTTTCTGCACCTCTGTTGGACTTAGCAAATATGTAAATATTTCATAGAATTTAAACAGGAAGAAATAAAGATCCTTTACGTCATAAGCATTCTTCGATTTTTGTTTTTGTAATTCATTTTTAATCCTGTCTTCTGTGACTGGTTTGAAAAATTCGTGTTTATAACGACGTTGTGAGTAGGCGGAAATGGCAAATAAATTGTTATTTTCTAGTGGCTGCCAGCAGAATTAGTTTCAAATCTTCTTATTTTGTTAAAAATTTTTTATAATAATTTGAATTATTGGAATCACGACCAGTAATGAATAGCTTGTAATTAATTTTTTTTTTGTTAGTTAGCTGAGCTCGGCTTTTCCTAGTTGCAGGCAGTCACGATTAATTACTCACCGCTGTCGGTACCATAACCCATCAAATCCGTTTTGTTGTTCCTTTCTATGTGCTCAATGTGTTTTGATATATTTTTTGAGCCGAATGAACGCAAATTTTCAACATATCGCTAATACTATTTTAAAAGGGCGTATTTCACATTGTCACTGAAATACAAAAAAACACAACTAGTTAAATTTTTGTATTGCCGAAAACGTTGTGGGGACTTATGATTCGATGAAATGCATCATAATCAATCAAAAAGTGAATTTTTGATTTTTAGTTAGTTACGGCTTTTTGTATTTCAGCGACGTTGTGAGCTAAGCCCTTTCCATACTATACTAACGATATATTGCATGCCAAGTCTCACTCCTCAATAGATATAAAATTCACCTCGAATTAATTCTTTTTTAATTTGTAAACTTGGCTGTCAACTTATTTTCATATCATTTCATCTTTAATTCGATGCGAGCTAATTTTGACAATTTACACTAAAAATTAATATGTTAATTAATGTTTTTGTTTCTGAGCTGAAAGACTAATAAAAGGGAACACGGAACTTAAGTTCTACTAGAAAAAAAAAAAAATTACACTTTTCTAAGAAAAAGTAGAAAAAAACTAGCGATTAACGTAGCAACCCCACGTTACGTTTTATCAGTGCACTTGCTGAATATTCGCATTCGCAAAAGCTCCGCCTTGATTATTGCGAATGCGAATGTAAAAAATTTATGCGGAAGTTCCACGGTTGCGAATGCGAATGCGAATATTCGCAACAACCCTGGTTCGTACAAATGCATGCATGTACGTACATATATACGCAAAACACTTTAGTATCGATACGAACATCAATTTCGTTCCCGCACAATATGTTATGTTGCGTTGATTCACGTTAATGGTGCATAGACGGAACATGCGAGTAACGAGATTATTATGTGAGTAACGATTCGGTGCNATTACACTTTTCTAAGAAAAAGTAGAAAAAAACTAGCGATTAACGTAGCATCCCCACGTTACGTTTCATCAGTGCACTTGCANTCTGAGCTGAAAGACTAATAAAAGGGAACACGGAACTTAAGTTCTACTAGAAAAAAAAAAAAATTACACTTTTCTAAGAAAAAGTAGAAAAAAACTAGCGATTAACGTAGCAACCCCACGTTACGTTTTATCAGTGCACTTGCTGAATATTCGCATTCGCAAAAGCTCCGCCTTGATTATTGCGAATGCGAATGTAAAAAATTTATGCGGAAGTTCCACGGTTGCGAATGCGAATGCGAATATTCGCAACAACCCTGGTTCGTACAAATGCATGCATGTACGTACATATATACGCAAAACACTTTAGTATCGATACGAACATCAATTTCGTTCCCGCACAATATGTTATGTTGCGTTGATTCACGTTAATGGTGCATAGACGGAACATGCGAGTAACGAGATTATTATGTGAGTAACGATTCGGTGCTTCAAATCAGGGGTTGTACCCGTTACTCAGTAACGAATACATACGGTTTGCTACAGCTCTATTGGAGAGGTTTTCTAACTTAGCACGTCGTCTCCTCCTGCTTTGGAACTAAAACGTGACAAAATTTTTTTATATCATTAAAGGTCTTTGGCAGGACTTGGAATTGACCCGATATAGATTGTCTATAAGTTTCGATAATTTGGTACATATCGATAAAAGCATTAAAATCCGATAACTCGAGGGATCGTTAATTTCGATAACTTAAAAATGTATATATCACGATATATATCGATAACTCGATACACTTTGAATACCTCTATAAATTTTGATAAATCGGTAATACGATAAGATTCGATAAGCAGTGACAACTCGATAAACTTATTTAACTTTGAAATTTCGATAATATATACTTTTTTTGAAAATTCCAAAAACTTCGTTCGACAAATCGATAGATTTCCGTAAACTACGAACTCAATTACTATCTATACCTCTATAAATTTCGATAACTCGGTTAATTCTGATAGCTTATTCTTCGAAAGCAATCGACAAATAAATAAATACTGACAACTCGATAAGTTGAAAGAGCTCGCTGCATTACGATAACTCGATATACTTCGGTAACTCTGATAATAATAATAATTCAATAAATATCGATAAGTTGATAAATTTCATTAATTTGACAAATTGCGATAATCCCATAAATTTTTATAGCTCGTTGAAGTTTTTTGTGTCTATAAACTTCGACAATTCAATAAACATTGATCAAGCTGAGCTATTCAAGTACGGCGGCGAGGAGTTGATAAGGTGCATGCAGCATGCATCAACTCATATGCAGAATATGGTCAGATGAACGCATGCCCGACGACTGGAATTTAAGTGTGACTCTGCCCAATCCACAAGAAAGGCTGACCCCGCCATCGCGCACAACTACCAGCGGTATCAGCCTTCTAAGCATAGGTTACAAGGTCTTATCGAGCGTATTGTGTGAAAGACTTAAGCCCACCGTCAATGAACTGATTGGACCTTATCAGTGTGGATTTAGGCCTGGAAAATCCACCATAGATCAGGTATTCACAATACGCCAGATCTTGGAAAAGACCCGCGAGAATAGGATCGACACACACCATCTATTTATCGATTTCAAAGCCCCTTTCGACAGCACGAAGAGAAGTTGCCTTTATGCCGCGATGTCCGAATTTGGTATCCCTGCGAAACTAATACGGCTGTAGTAAAATGACGTTGAGCAAT
This sequence comes from Rhagoletis zephyria, assembly GCF_001687245.7. Lineage (NCBI taxonomy): Eukaryota > Metazoa > Arthropoda > Insecta > Diptera > Tephritidae > Rhagoletis > Rhagoletis zephyria. The sequence continues at coordinate 5,102 of NW_016178036.1, forward strand.
ACCACCAGCTCCGTCAGAATTGGAAAAGACCTCTCCTAACCGTTCGCCACAAAACGGGGTTCAGACAGGGCGACTCCCTTTCATGTGACTTCCTTTAATCTGATGTTGGAGAGATAATAAGAGCTGCAGAACTGAACCGCTCAGGAACAATTTACTACAAGAGCGTGCAATTGCTGGCTTATGCCGATGGTGGTAGCAGGGGAAGAGGGGGGCCCCCACTGCGATGGAAAGATCAGGTGGAGAAGGACTTGGCTTCACTTGGCGTTTCCAATTGACGTCATTTGGCATAGAAGAGAAACGACTGGCGTGCTTTGCTGAACTCGGACAAAATCGTTTAGGCGGTTACAGCGCCAAAAAAGAAGAAGAAGAATTCGAATAATGCAGTACGTGGCCATAACTCATGGGTAACTCGATAAATTTCGATAACTATAAACTTTGAAACTTTTTATGACTGAATTTAAAGTACATACTGCGTTCTACATATTTACATTTACCGGCATGTATTGAGAAATGATTGTGCTCAATTTCAAGTTTCAATAGTTTTCAAGTACATTATTTGTGGCCAGGAAAGTTAACCATTAATCTGTCGTAATTTGGGATTAATATATTAATTTGAATTAAGGGCTGCCAGTTTAAGAGATTTCTGCACTAAGCATTGAAATGTTACCAACTTGTGTATATTTGAAGAAAGTACGCAGTACATACTTTCAAAAATTCCCGAACCTTAAAAGGATCTATACACAAAAAACTCGATGCTCAAAAGAATTCGACACTTCCCAAAACTAATATATACGTACATGTATATGTATATTTGTATTTATGTACATATAGTAAACGTAAGCATAAAAACTGATTTGCAGAGTAGCCTTTAAATGTGGTCATCCGGCAGATAGCAAAAGCCAAAACCCTTCGTCATTTACCAGACCATTTGACAGGCACTGGTGCATTCATTTTTAAAGTTTGAGCGCTGCTGTTAAACTCGTTGCATTTTACCAACAGTTCGCCGGTGATGCCGCCAACGGGTGCATCTATGTTTTCATCGCGTGTGAAAAGTTGTGTAAAAAGTGGAAAAAATATCAGAGAAATAGTAGAAAAATTGCTGCAAAAAGTTGTTCAATTTAATCAATATATTGCATCGCAATAATATATGATGAAAAGATCTGTAAAATCAATGTGCTTCTAAAGTTAAATCGTGCGTGAAAAAGTGGAGCTTGCGCCCATTCACAGCGAAATTAAATTGCGTGGCTGGAAACGGAAGCGAGTGAAATAGGAAGTGAAGAAAATCGTTGTAAAGGTGTGATAAAGTAAATATGAAATGAAATCGAGAAGCAATAGAAAAAAGTGCTGAATAAAAATCAAAAATGTGTTAAAAGTAATAGGCAATGCTATCGAGTCGCAATGTAAATGGCTATATGTATGTCTGGGTGTATTTATGTAGGAAATTTGTTAAAGGCTAGAAGTCAGCGCAAATCAGTTCCTCAGGCAGCAGTGCTGATTGGAAAGTAAAAAATAATAATCGTTTGTAAAAAAAATCCAGAAGCAAACCTTATGGTGAGTTGTTTTAAGTAAAATGTAATAGTAGTAGTATTTTAGCATTTTAATGGCTGTAGGTATTAAAGCTATAGAGCAGGTCGAATACATATGTATGTAATGTGTATAGGAATAAAAGGCAATTAAGAAGGCAGGCATTGAGTTAAAGTGTTTTTAATGTGAAGTGGCTTAAAGACCGAAAATGAAAATATGGCAGTTTCAAAAATTCAGAGGTGCTATAATACAAAAAAAGAAAATAAACATAAAATGCATACCTATGTTAGTATGTATGCAAAAGCAAACACATACATATGTACCTGAAAGGAAACCAAAATAAGTAAGATAAAAAATTTACTTGAATAAAGTACCGAATATAAAATAAAATATAGCTAACTAAATGATATAATAAAAAAATAGATAAAATTCAATTCTAATATAATATATGAAATAAAATGAACTGAAATCGAATAAAATTACAATAAATTATGATATAAGAACAGGCCGATAGCCCCTGCTGCTAGTTGCCTTAATTATGTAATATAATCATTTATAATTATATTTCATGTAAATAAATGAAATAAAATATGATATAAGAAAAAATGGGCCGTATGCATAAAACCTAAGCAAATGCTTTTTCTTAAAATTTCAGACCTTCTACTCGATTTGTTCAAACAAATTTATGTGAAAGGTATGAAATTTTAAGAAAAAGCAATTGTTTTTTTTTTATGCATACGGCCCAATATTTTGTTTTTGACTAAATGGAGTGGAAAAAACTATGAAACAAAAATAAAATTAAGTGAAATTAAACAAAATAAAATAAAATTAAATACATACATACATAATATAATATAAGATAAAATAATGTAAGCTCGTACAATAATCATAAATAAAATGAAACAAAATATGTAATAAAANTGGAAAAAACTATGAAACAAAAGTAAAATTAAGTGAAATTAAACAAAATAAAATAAAATTAAATACATACATACATAATATAATATAAGATAAAATAATGTAAGCTCGTACAATAATCATAAATAAAATGAAACAAAATATATAATAAAAAATTTGTTCCAAATAAAATAAAACAAAATAAAAATTATAATTTATATTTATTTATAAAGTAAAATAGAATTAAATTAAATCAAATTGAACTAATGATAAAAATATAAAACAAAATAAAAATAAACGATAAATAAACAACATAAAAGAAAAAACCTAATAGAATAATAAAATACAAAATATACAGCTACATCTAATAACAAATTAGAAGCAAAAATAATAAAACATGAAATTGAAGATAGTCTTAACTGCGGAAAGTGGAAAAATTCTAATGATCAAATAAAATGGATAAAAATACAATTCAATTAAAAAGTTTAAAATTTAACCAATTACCTACATATATTTTCGGATCCTGATAATGATGGAAAGTTTCTGATTGACCCCATTGAAAAATTAAAACCACCGGC
>NW_016178037.1:0-8097 GCF_001687245.7 Rhagoletis zephyria
AGAAGTATACCGTTATACTCAGCTCAATCATCTCTAACGATTCCAATATTTTTTTTTTAGTTTGAGATTTGGAGCCCAACTGCATTTATGCCCTTCATTTTACTTCGTTTTATGGGCTGTTTTTGCTTACGCGTAAAAGCACATTTAGCGCATTTAGCTCTAAATGCTGCTCTAAATGTACATTTATCCATACAAATTTCGTTACCTAAATGCAACTAAATGCAACTCCATTTTTGCATTTAGAATCTAAATGCTAAAAGCAACCCTGTGATCTTCCAAAATTTCCACGATTCGAACATGGTTTAATGAGAAGAATTGGCAACATTGCTTTTTCGAGTATACAGTCGCTAGCTGCGTTTCTGTGATCGCCGATCGAGATTTCATTTATTATTTTACATTATTTGGATAAAGAAAAGTTACGCAAATTAAACATCGATATGATGCTGATAGAAATCTGGATTAATTTGTGATCAACTCTGTTTGTTTTGTTTCCTAATTAAGTGTGAAAATTATAATTGACAGCACCGACAAATGAATATATACACAAACAAATGTTTGGTTATGGTTAAAATAATTCAAGCTTTTGTATTGAATTTTCGGTTTAGAATTTATTTTTTCCTTTTCAGTAGGGATTTTTGGACATTATCTTTTCCGTGAGAATTTATCGTAATAGATACGGATCTGAATAAGCGACTGGAACACGGCTGTTTGTCAAAAGCATACGATTTCGAACTCGCGTAAATGTACATTTGCTAAATGCGATAGCATGAACGCTCTTCGAAAACATATGTTCGAAAGTGCTAAATGTTGCATTTTAAATGCAGCAAAAACGCTGCATTACTTCACTTTCCACAAATTAGATTTATCTCCAAAATAAACAAAAATTTCTTTGAAATATGATTTAATTCACCAAAATCAAAAATGTTTTGCTGAAATTCTTGTTAAGTGGAAGGTATGGTAGAGTAAGGCTTTCTGCACATTGGTCGTCCAATCATAGTTGCTTCATCGTCACAATCATAATGCAACGATTACATGACGCCTACACTTTCGTACACTCGGTCGTGATATTTCAATTCATTTGGCGTCTAAAACTTCCCTTGGAGCAGGTATTTTTTTCTGGTTGATATTTTCGTGAAATATTTACAAAAACCTGCAATTTTTAAAATATAGACTGTGCTGCAACAATTCTAGACATAATTTTTCAGTAATATCTCTTCTTTTCCTGAAATGTGGTTTGAGCATGCAAACAGAGCCTCTTTACAATTTCGTCATATTTTTTAGTTAAAACGCTCACATTTATTGAATTTGAATGCAATTGTCCAATTTTTAATAATTTCCACAGCTTTTATTCAAAAAATGCTAATTTTTTTCCAATTTTAATGCAAATATTAACTTTTTCACCAATTTGTCCCCATAAAATGTTAACAAACAATGCGTCCACAACGATTATCCGTTTCTGCATCTTCTACAATTTGCCGATAACTAGCCGATACCGACAAGTGTACCAATCGCCTTTGAAATGCATGTGCTGTGCTCAAAATTTCAGGGCGAGACGATAACGCAACTATGATTGGACGCCAAGTGTGCAGATAGCCTAACTTTTCGTAAAAAGCTACTAAAAAGACGCCTAATAAATCTCCGATCTGGCATCGATTATTTGGAAGTAGTCATTTTGATTTTCATTTTCACATGAATAGTGTAAAGCGCACAGAAATGAATGGGTGGATAAAGTTTCATAATTATTTAGTAAATATTTGACGAAAATAACAATTATATTTTAGTTTTCATACATCTTCTATTTTATAGCAAAAATTAAACATTTAAGGGCGGGTTGTTCAATGTGTGGTTATCACTACTGGCCGGTTAAACATCATTATCGACGTTTTCGACAAAATGCCTATAGCATGTGATCGATAAAGCAGTAGTTGTACTTAACCAGAGCTTCTACCTCCGATTAGTGTTAATCAGACATTGAACAACCGGCCCTTAGTGAATCTCGTGATGGCGTTGTTGCTATGTATCTGGTGATGACTTTGTTGCTGTCAATCAATAATCGATTAAGGACCGGTTACTCAATTTCTGGTTAACACTAATCTGCAGTTAAACATCGTTACCGACGTCTTCGACTCCATGCATAACGATGTTAAACCGCAGATTAGTGTTAACCAGACATTGAGTAAACGGCCCTAATTATATTTTGGTGTTAATATCATCAGTGAATTGTAATTTTTGATTTTCTTTCCTCAACGTCTGAGACGTGGGATTTTAAAGATATTCCAGCACTACATTTACACAGGAACACAATAAATTATAAATTAATAAAGGTTATAGATTACCTTTATTGTGGTAAAAAAAAATATTGATTAACCAATCAAGTTATAAATAACCTAATCGAAAAACTCCACACACCTAATTGTGCTTGAAAGTCTTCACTTCGATAATCACTTCACTTTTCCTCCTAAGTCACTCCGAAACACTTCAATTTTAGGGCCGATTGTTCAATGTCTGGTTATCACTATCACTACACTAACAACGATTTCGACATCATGCATGTAACATGTGATCGATAAAGCAGTCGTTGTACTTAACCGGAGCTTCTACCTCTGATTTGTGCTAATCAGACTTTGAACAACCAGCCCTTAGTGTGTTTTCAATTCGCTCGAAAATTAGCAAACGGCAGCGGTGGTGGTTACGCTCTGTTTGCTGATTGGCGAGCACAGGGTTGCTTCTTAAGAAATGCCATTTTCCATTTCATACAATTTCGCACACAATGGCAGCACTGAAGTAAAAATGCATCAAAATTGAAGTCGGAAAATGTAAAGTGGAAGAACAACTTAATATTTTTTCTTTCTTTAATATATAATTTTTATACTAATATTTTTTTTAATATCTAATTAAAAAAAATATTTTTTACTATTCTAATATTTAATACTAATACTTTTTCGCAAAATAGCGTATTGCCACCCTGAAAAATTGGCGTGCTGGCTGTTCGGTTCACCCGGCAAATCGTGCTGGCTGTTCGATTTCGAAAATTCTCTCACTCCGTGCTGCGCACAACAACAATTGCACGGTGATTGCCAATCGAAATTGGTGGCGTAACCACGGCCTAACGAATACATACGATTTGCTACAGCTCTACTGCAGATCCATGGTCTACGTGTCAAATAAAAGTAAACTGCATCAAAAGTTCGCTACTAAAATTATTTTCTACGTACTTTGATCTAAATTTGCTGGGCTAAAATTTAACTTCTGAAATCATAGAAAATTTAAATTTTACGTGGGAAAAACCTCAGTAACTTAAAAAGTTGGGAGGTTTACAAATATTGTTGCCATATTTGATATCGGGGGAGAAAACTACATCAAGTTTCATTAAAACATATTAAATTTCCCACTGACTTAGGTATAGGCAATTTTGACCACTTTGTGAAAAATTGCTTGAAAATGCTGAGCTTTAGGTTGAGGAACGTCTTTCCGTTATCAGATTTTAAAAATTATTAGCAGGTCACGTTTCTATGACCACAGGAACATTTCTAGATCAAGTCTTGCTTTGTAGCTTAACAAAAGTTTTCGCAATATGTAACCGAGAATTAGTGATCACATAATCATCGAATAGTTATAGGATATAGTATATATATATATATATAGTATATAGATATAGTATAGTAGTATAGTATAGGATGTATCGCGATACTTTACTTTTCTTCACTAAAAACGAACACCACCTGCACGATTTTCGTAGCACACATGATGAATAACATTTAAATTATTTTTAGTTCCTGTTTTTATATACCTATGTATACCTCAGCCGTAAATCCTGTAACATAATTTTATTTCTAATCGTACTTTTACTGCAATTGTCATAATAGTTGCGTTCCAGATGCTTCACGATATTCACGAAATTCACGATTTGCAGGAACAGCTGTTTTCTCCATTAATAAACCTTATGGGAGGTGGTCACCTGGAACGACTTCCTGTAAAAACCTGCAAATCGTGAAGCATCTGGAACGCAACTAATAATAATTTTTTTTTTAGTTGAGTGTGCAGAAATTACCTCTTCTATGTTGTGTAAAAAATTCAACTGCTCATCAGATGAAAATGTATTTTCATTTTTATCGTGCGAGCGTATGTAAACTGCAAACTTTAGTTGTTCTCGAGTTTTTGAATTATGGCACTCTTGCAGCAAACGTACGATATGTACTTTATACGAATTATGAATTATCAGTAGTTGCATTCTACATATCGCTATTTAGTGAAATAAACACGGTCAGGAAATATCTCCACAATTGTACGAGTGTTTAAGTGCCCAAAGATACATGAATTCATTAGTTGTGTTTCACAATAGAAAAACTATATTTTTAATATATAAAAACCCTATGCCAATAAAATAGGTTTAAGCACAAAACTATTTCGTAATACAATATACAAAAAGAATTCACCTCAGTACACAAAAGTATTCAGCTGAGTACACGAAACACCTGTTATCACTTGAAGACACAGCAGTAACTCGCTCTCCCACGTTTGTTTCAGTACTAAATTATAACGGCGGCAGTACTATGTGCTTACACATTCATATTTGTTATCGCTATCTCTTAAAAGATACATTTCTTATCACATTTTCAATTGTTATATTTACACTGTTGTGTATTTATTTAAAATCTTCTCAAACCATAAATTGGAAAGGGATGGAGTGTGATCGAAATTATTAAATATCTTGATACACTAAGGTTGAAGCACTACGAAATGTTTGAGCGACGCTACTGCATAGATATGTACATATGTACGTATGTATGAATGCGCATCTACATATGTATTAAGTTCTTAGTATGTACGTATGTACGAATGCTTATGTACCTACATAAGTATTTAGTTCTTGGTGGCCAGCTACAGAGCTATAAAATGATTGAATCAGTAGGATCTGCATTCACTTGGCACTCGTTTCAAAATTTTGATTGGCTTAAATTATTTTGAAACAAAAACAAACGTAATGTGTTGTTGAATGGCAGAGTTCCATTCAGTATAGAATGTGAATGTCACAAAAGTATTCGCAATCATCGTGATTGTAAATTTTGGTTGAATGCAAACAGTTTTGATCATTCAGTACTACACTGAAAAAATATGCCTTGAAAAAAATATTTATAAGAGAAAATAGTCGTTTTACTTCTGCTTTTCTATTATATTTATATTATTGTTCCTTTTATTTATTACCCTGTGCAAGTTGGAAACATTGGCAAAGGTTTTGAAAGTTGGTCTCAGTTAATTGGGGCATTCTAAATTTTGTCACATTGCCTCCAGTTTTCGAGATAACGATACTTGAACATTTGCTTCAATTTTAACTTGTTTGTAAATAAATCAGTTTTAGTGTTGTTTCAATAAAATTTTTAACATGACTATTTTTTACAGTGAAGGTTATATTAAAAAATAGTCACGTGAAAAAGTTTGGTAAAATGACTTTAACGGACTTTGTTGGAGTTATTTATAAAAAAAACTTTAAATTTAAGGAAATTTTCAAGTACCCTTATGCCGAAAACTAGAGCCAAAGCTGAATTTTTAGACGTGGAAAGCATAATGTCAAAATAATATGTTTGTTGTAATTCATACTGTAATTGTGCGTAAATTTGTAATTTTTTTTACTTATATACGGCTTATACCCCCTTATTAAATTCGCCTTGCACCAGGCCGTTATTGCCAAATAAGCAGCCTAGCATCCTATGGTACTGCTCCGTAGTAGCTCCTGCTCTTCTTTTTTTCATATTGTATTCACAAACAACAACCCCGACACAATAATATGCGCAACAATAGGAGTGTTCGCTATGCAACTGCCAGTAAGAATTAGCCAGTAACAAAATTCAGAAAATAAGGTACCTTACTCTCCCAAAGNAAATAAGGTACCTTACTCCCCCAAAGAGAGGAACTTACTAAGTTTTGCGCGAACAGAAATAAGCAAACATTTGCAAGCTTCACTGCCAGCCGGCGTCCACGGTTGCATTTCGAGCTTAATAAATTGTTTTAATTATTTCAGGTGGAAACCAAAACAGGACCTATACGTGGATATCTTCTTATTCTGACTTTCCTTATCTTATGCTTCAATTTCTTTGTGGAAGTCACTGTCGGATTTNGTTTTAATTATTTCAGTTGGAAACCAAAACAGGACCTATACGTGGATATCTTCTTATTCTGACTTTCCTTATCTTATGCTTCAATTTCTTTGTGGAAGTCACTGTCGGATTTCCTTTATCGACAGTGGTGTCGACTGCGTTCCGATTATGAATACAGCTTATTCAGCCGAGTACCTTTCAAATGGTTGGAATTAATTAAATTAATTGAATAAACGAATATTTACATACTTCTTTCATTAGTAAATCGCAACAAGATTGTTAATTTTTAAATTTAACGAACTTTTTGATTCAAATTAATGTTGACAAAAATGCAACCGTGTGCCACAATCCTGCTTGCAAATTCTTACTGGCAAAAATTTTCCCAGCACGAATTTGCAACTTCCCCTCCAAATGAAATGTCAAAATTGTGCTCTCTCCTTGCAAGTTTTACTGGGTTTTTGGCAAAACGAACACGATTTGGTAACAATTGGTACCAACTTGCACAAATTTTTTGCATAGCGAACACTCCTAATAACAAGTATCTTTTAAATATTGAGTGGCAAACGTCAATATTGCCATATTTGGCTTTGTAATTAACGACAATCGTCGTAAACTTCTTTATCGACATTTCTAACGAATTCTGTCCTTAAGGGCCGGTTTTTCAATGTCTGGTTATCACTACATGTAACATGTGATCGATAAAGCAGTAGTTGTGCTTAACCGGAGCTTCTACCTCCGATTTGTGCTAATCAGACATTGAACAACCGGCCCTAAGTGTTTTTGAGAATAGCCTATTCGCTACTGCAAGCTACAAACGTCGTTCATTATCAATAACGAATATCGGTCGTTAAGAAAAATGGGAATCGCACTACTGAAGTACGTACCAGCTTTGGATATTCTGTTAATCCTGTTTAAAACCAACTACATGTCAATTTTATTTAACGAACTAAATTTTTATTTGTACAAAGAGATATTTTTATTTCTCAATACCAGGCGCTCATACATATGAAGTAGCAAGCTTTCTATATGTATAAATTTGTTTGTACAACTTTTAAATACATTTTTTTTGTAGAAGCCTTTGAACTGTACAAAGTAGAATTTTGGAAATTTAAAAATTCATACAAACAATTTTGTACGTACCCAGCAAACATTTGGAGTCATAAATGAGTCTTTAAGGGGTCCTATTTCGGAGCTATTACGCTCATAATGAGCTCATTTAAGAGTCCGATATGAGTGTGTTTCCCTTCCTACGAATGTTGACTTATATGAGCTTAAATTCATACATCAAATGAGCCTCAATATGAGTCATATTGGACTCTTATTGGCCTCATATACGGCTCATTTTGGACTCTTTTAAAACAAGTTTTGGCCTCATATATGACTCTTTTTGAGACCCTTATCGGCCTCATAAATTGCTACATTCGGACTCTTATTTTAGGTTGCTCTTTGAGTCTTATTCAACTCACTATATTTGCAAAGGCATTCCGCAAAAAGTCCTTGCAAATAACATACATACATACTTACATGCATATACACATTCCAACATGCATTCAATAGCAGCAGCTGAAGCTAAATTTTGTTCATTTTTTGTTTTCTAATTATTTTCAATTTCTGTATAAACAAGTTTAGATATAAATTGCAAATCTTTATTATTTTTATATTGGCACAAGGTGCTGGCTCATAACTTGGCTCATATATGAATCCTAAAAGATTCATATAAGAGTAAAAATTTTTTGTTTTTGAAACTCATATTTCTTACCTACTTAGGACACCTTTCGGACTCATATATTCTGAACGCTCAGAATATGTTTGCGGGGTAGAAATAGAAAACTTCTTACTTCACATGCATGAGCGCCTGGTATTGGGAAATAAGAATATTGTTCTTTACAAATAAAAACTGATCATAATATTCTAAAAGAAGTGCAATGGGGTATGCAGTTACAGTTGCATGGATATACTCAATTCCGACTCTTGCGTCCTCGTTCGCGCACTCTGGGCAACG
>NW_016178038.1:0-8096 GCF_001687245.7 Rhagoletis zephyria
AACTGCGAAAAAGTGTTTTTCCCTGTGGAAAATTTCATGGACTTTGTGGCAGTTCTAAACATAATTTTTTTTTGTTTTAAACAAAGAATACAAATACGGGTGTTTATTTTTTCCATTTAGAAAAATCTTAGGTGGAGCTTAGTAATTTAAGCTTTCTTTTTTTGGACTACCCTAAGGTAGATAGACATGTACAGATTCAGTTCACTTTTTGTGGGAGTTTAAGATTTTTGATTATAAGGAACAATTTGGCTATATACCTACATACATACCAAAGTACGTATTCGCTTTGTTTGTAAATTTTTGCGGTTGATATAGTTCAGTTTGAATGTAGCCAACAATTTTCTACTACTTTTCCAATTATTATAACAAGTAATTTACTTATAAATTGTGGTTTGGCAGGAAAATGTTAGTACCATTTGCCAAATGTGTTTGTCATTTTGCAATAATGTTAGAAACTTTATTTTATTTTGTAAGAAGCCAAGATTTTTTTTTGGTAACGGAAAATGTAGTCGTACCTTGAGTAAACGAAGCATGTGCAACGATATTTCAAAGTATTTGACTTTCTGTTTGATTTGAGTGGAAGTCAATAATTAAACAAAAATGTACGACTTAATATAGGCTTCTAAAACGCCTATATTTTGAAAATCAGTCGCAGATGAGCAGTTGTAACTATGTAGCACCCAGGATCAATGTTTCTTGAACAAATCTATCATTCAATTTAACTTCAAAATTCAGAAATATTTTCCTTTCTGCTATACTGATGAGCCAAGCTCCGAACTATCACTCTCAAAAAGAGCTAGAGTTATATTTACAAAAAAAAAAAAATATTATAAAAGCAGGTATAGGGAAAATATTGCATATTTCCAGGCGAAAATTTTTTTTCTGCGTACTTTTATGTTCTTTGTATAAAGATTTGATCTAATAATACCTCTAGAGAAATTCTTTAGCGTTCTCCAAAATGCAGTTTATTCAGACCTTCCGAGAAAGGGCCCAAAACGACCCTTTCGTGGGAAATCTAATGGGTTAAGATGTTCTAGGAAATTATTCTTCGTGAAATTTTACTACATGTACCCTAACTAAATATTTCGCTTCGATAAGAATTTTAACGCCTTGTCCTACTTATTTTAAAAACCCTCACGAAAAAATTGCAAACTCAGGTAACAGTGCCATAAAAAAGTGTTACCTGAGATTGCAAAAAAAGATTTGGAGGTTTTACTATATGTATACGCATCTTACATCCTGAGTTGGAATCATTGCGTCCCCTGACAATGACCCAGAAATTGTTGTTAAATGTACATATCGTCGTTTAAAGTACAAACCCGCGCATCGTCATTCTGCAAAACCGCGTAACTGACATTGGCTACCGAAAATTGGGTTTGTTCACACAAGCTCTTGGCTCAATCTTTATCCATTCGTCCTGAAATATACTAGCCAAAAATGCGATTGCTTTATAAAAAAGATAACCATTTTACAATATGAGTGTTTTGACGCCCTAGAAAATAATTTCTACAACTTCACATACACGGTTTTGCATTTTGTTGATACGCGGTTTTGTACTTTAAACGACGATATGTACCTAGGACACCGAATTAATTTGAATTAGGACTTTGCAAACTAATTTTACTGACGGTGACAAGCAGGCACTCGCGACGACGAAGCCTGACTTATTCGATAGCCCGAGTTAGGTCAGCCATATTTAGGCAGTGAATTCCTTCAGTACCGTGAGTTAATCTCACGCACGACTGAAGTGAAACTTCTTCTTCTTTCTCTATTATCCGTATTTCCGTACTTAAAAATAATAAAAAATAAAACGTTCTTTCACACCTGCAGTCTAAGCTCTTTAATTTGACAACTCGTTTTTTAAATTCGAAGGAAATGTACAGATCTGATGACCTTCGTAAACAATTTTTTCGCGTATTATTTATGTCTATACATGGTAAGATCGATATGACTTTTCGAATAAATGGCAACACTAATCAAAAGTATTTTCAAACTAAAATTTTCATTGAACTCATTTGTTTGACACTGATATTTATGTAAATAGAACTACATGGAATATGATGAATTAAGTGTAGTTACGTGTAAAAGCACCTAAATATACTTTTAAAATACAGCCTTTGCAAATGATTCATTTAGCTTTTAAAGTAATTTGAATTTAACTTTCTAGACCGGTGGCAACATCTTCAAATAGCTACAAAAGCTTCTAAATATTCAAATAAAAAATTTCTTAACCCTCTTTAGTTTGACACCCATATTTTAATATTTCAAATAATTTGAATATAATTTTATAAAATTCTCGTTTTCAAACAGGTAGCAATCCTTCTCAAAATATTTTCAAACTATAAGCTTTGTAAACCTCTTTCATATGATACCCAGATTGTGTTACATAGCTCCACTGTTTAAGTGCATACATTTAAATTGTATTTGTAATTTTTTTTAAAGAGGTGGCAAACCTCTTACATGTGGTTAAGAAATGAATCCATTTTTAAAATGATTTCGATTGATACCCATATTGCTGTAATTGATTTAACTTATTAACCCTTTACCTACCGCGGAAAAAACTAGCATTACCTACCGTTCGGGTCCATTGGACCTCTATGTAAGTAATAATGTGGATCCAAAGGATCAGGGAAGGTAGTTACCGCCAGATTTACATTAGCAATACCGATACACAATCAAATATCGTTCGGGCCAATTGGACCTGGCCGGTAAACAAAGGGTTAAATAATTTGAATTAAATTTTTTAACAAGCGGCAACTATTTTCAGTACCGGCAAACTCAGTACATATTTGCAGATGAAGGGGTATTTTTCTGCATAATAATGGACCGTTACTTTCTTACTTTTAATTATGATTAACCTTCCACGCCATCCACTACTTTCCTCTGTCGCTTTTTCGCTTGGAATTAGGGCCCAAAAATTTTTTCGCGTTTTCGTTACCTCGATGTTTGCGTTTACTTCCAACTGAGCGCTAAGAAGTTTCACTACAAAATCCAGCTTAAAGCTATATATACGCATATAAAACCCAGTTAAATTAAAATTATAGATATATAATTTGAATGATTAAACGTTTTGTAAAAACTAAAAATATAATATTTCTCAGCGGAACAAAAATATAATCGTTGCTAGCATTCTTTGAAACTGAAAATAACATTTTTCCTTAATTCACTGAATAAATGAGTACTTAAATAAGTCGAGCAGCAAATGTCTGCAACGAAAAATGCACTCACAACGTGAAGTACTTAAGTACATTTTAATCCCTTTATTACTATTTTATGAAAATCTCTACCTGTTTTTACAATAAATTATTGTAAGCAATTTGTTGGAGGGCTCTGCACAGCACACAGCATACAACAGAGCCATAACAAATATGTATGTATGTATGAAAAAGCATTAAAGCTACATGTTGCAAAAAGCGAACCACTTAACTTGTTGCTGTACTTTGATGTTGCTTTTGTTGCAGCATAAGCATAATTTCGGGCCATTGCCATTCACTTAAGCTATGTACTTGTTAGCCAGTGGAAAGATAAATTTATAGATGGATAAGTATTCATGTCGCTATATGTATGTATAAAATACTGTATATTTGTAATTGTGTTTAAATGCACCTGCTCGACTAGATACTAGGCACCATAGTTTAGTGAAAATAATTTATTTGCTGTCCGGAAGCCAGACACTCGTAAGCGAGTATAATAATAACGACCAAATGTAGCGTGCGCTTGAGAAGTCCTTGTGTCGTCGTTATCTTTGGCAATGAGCATCAGCAGCAGCAGCGGTGAGCACTGGCTGCCGCTAGACAAGTGCCTTCCCACCGATTGACGGCTGCATGGCTGTAAAGTAGCAACATTGAATTTTATTGAAATCATTTTAAGTGCGGCTTAGTCTCTTTACGCCATTATGTTTTGTAATTTTGCATAATCCTCCGCTTATCCGTACAATTTTGTTGCTCATGTAAACACGCAAAGGCATGCACACATACATACATACATACCGACTTGCAAGTGTGCTCTTTATGTGTGCATAGGTATTAGGGTGTACAAATATTCGCTTTTTTTCCGAAACCGGTTTTCGAGTTATTCGAAAAATTACAATTTGAAAATTACCGGTTTCCGATTTTGAAATTTTAGAGACCCGGATAAACCGGTTTTATTTTACATAGTTTTCATGCAGTGAAAATTCGTATGCTGGTATGAGGTCATGACCAAAATGTGCAATAAAACTATTAACAGTAAAGGAAGCTTTTATTTAGAAAAGAGTAAAGCAAAATAAGTACACTTTTTTATATCAAAAGTAAAGAGAATAAAAATCTGAGAAAAGTTCACGTTTGGTCCTATTTAAACTCTTTTTAATAATTTATTGCATTTTTTCTGACTTTTTTCGGTTTTGAGTAGTGGTATTGCCGCCGTAGCCGAGTGCTTAGAGGTACCTATTGCTACTCGAGAGGCCCATGATTCAATTTCTGGTCCCTGCACCATTAAACAAGTTTTTTCAAATAGCGGTTGCCACTCGGCAGACGCAATCAAATATGATCCCGTTTTCCTGTAATGATCCCTTTCATCCTGAAATAAGCTAAATCAAAAATTTTAAAAATATTTAGGGGTTTCCTTTAAACTACAAAAAGCTCAAAACTTTTATTTATACATAAATCAAGATTTGCATGATATAAAAAAAAACCGATTTGTTCGATCGACAAATCCGGTTTATTCGATATTCGAAAAATCAGAATTTCAAAAAAACCGCCTACTGATATTCAAAAAACGAGTGGAAACCGGTTTGAAAAAACCGAGTAAATCACCCTAATAATATATTTATGTAGTATGTACTTGTACTTGCATAGACGTTCACTGCTTGCATGACTGTGAGGGAATGTGCAGCCATACATATGTAACTGTGTTGGTAGCATTTGTGATTTACTTATTGATATTGTCAGAGTTGCATTTGTATCGCTGCAGCTTTAGAACAACGCGTGCTCTAGGAATCCAGTAGGGTTTTATGCTAAATGTGTTTTGTTATTTTTGCCAAACGGATTAACCTATTACAGTAGTAAACAAGATAATAATTTGAACATGATTGAAGCAAAGATGAGTGATGTGTCTTAGAATGTGAATTTTCACTTAAGTAATTTATGGAATCAACAATAATCTTATTGCTTTAAGGGTTTATTTTTGGTTGGATTCGTAAATCTATAAACCGATTTTCATCAAAACTAATAGTTCATTTCCACGAAGCATTTATTGCAGTTTATGGCATTTGGAAAAAGAGATTACAACTTGAAGGTCGTAATTGCAGATAGTAGGTACAAGAAAATAAACACAAAAAAGCAAAAAGTAAAACGAATTTAACCTTGCCGATCATACAATGTTAAAATTATTTTGACTTATCTAAGATCTTAACTGCAGTTAAGCTTTTGGTAGAAGTGGGCTATTATTGAGCTAAATACTGATGCAAATCGCTGTCTGCATCAATTGCGAACACCAAATGGAATAAGTGAAAAATAATTTATCAACATCTAAATATTGGACAGTGTTGTTGAGAAAAATTAAACAATAAGCACATCCAAAAAGTAAATGAGCCATATTTCAATAACATATTTCCTTAACTGGAGATAAATTTGAATTTTTTAAGAGATGGCAGCCCTCCTACGTGTGGTCAAAAAAATTCAACCTTTTCACAATCATTTCGATTAATACCTATATTGTACTAATTGATTTAACTTTTTTAATAATTTGAATAAAACTTTTCAAAAGATGGCAACTCAAACGATTTCCCTATATATTTAAAATGTTGACATTAAACAGTCACATGGTAGGATAGATTTGAAAGCGGTGAGTCCTTTTTTGATGAAAGGACATAGGACAAATCTACTCCCTTTGGTTATAGACGAACTGAATAGCCAAGACTTTAAAAAGCATGGCCATTAGCATGATCTGGTTGCACTTACTGATTGCAGTGGCTTACATCAGAAATGCACACTGGATGCCACTATCCAAATCCTTTGTAGAATTGCTTGTTAATTCCGAAAATTGAGTCAATTTTTTCCATGGATAAGTTTTCGAGATATTTGCAGTTTAACGTTTTTTAGCCAAAAAAGAAAAGTGGTTTTACTCAATCTCGCAAATCTTAAGAAGCGATTGAACGCTCCTAATAATATAGAATGTGGAAAATAAAAGCTAATAAAATTCTCCATAACCTGTGTATACATTACTTTTCAATCGGCTTGATAGTTTCTGAGAAAGTGATTAATAATTTTAGATTTTTTTGTTTTTTTGATGAAAGAATGAAAAAAATTCACACGTTAACAGGGAAAAAATTAAAAAAATAACAGATTCTGTGCAACAAAATAATCAAGCCACTAATGACGAAAATCGGTGGAGAAATACAAAAGGAAGGACTATTCAAATAAAAATGCGCAAAGATTTTTTTGGTATGAAATTTGAGCAGCAACGAATGTTACTCATACGCCATGTATGTATGTAGGTGAAAGCCCTGTTTATGTGATTGTAAAAATTTGGTTCACTCGGCGTTCGAAAAATCAGCATTTCAAAAAAAATCGCATACAATATAAAAAAAATCGAGTCAATCACACCATATTTCAAGTAGCTACCCCACCATATTTAAAGCAGAGATCTTTGCGCTGAAGTCCCATAAAATAAATTCTAAGCTAGTATATGATTGCTCGAATGACCTAAATGCTCTTGGAGCCAAAATCACAGTCTTTTTTATTATTACCTTCCTTTTATTAGCTCGGGATGTAACTATGTTAATATTTATGCTCCTAAAAGATGCAGCGATTTCTATTCTCAAGTTACATACCTGATGACAGTACGAATGGCAATTATAATAGGGAGGTTTTGGTTTTTAAAGTATAATTTTATTAAGATGGGTAACGGGGTTTGAAGAATATGATCGCAGTCAGGTGGCGAACTGCTTAGCGAAATAAGGAGGTGGCGGATTGCTTAACAAAATAAGGAGCTGCAGCTGCTTTTTATGTTCCTGACCCGTTTGTAGAAAAATGTTTAACAGGCAGCGCCAAGCCAAAAAATGTATCTCTCCTTCAAAAGAAACTTCTAAGAAACTACTTAATTTATGTCGACTTTTTAACGAAATTTTTTATGAAAAACAACCATAATTTACATTTGGTAAAAGTTGTAGCTGCTATTTCGGAATTAGTCGAGCGCACTGCGACTTTAACCAGCAACTCCGGCATTCAAAGCTAGTGGTGTGACCCATTGAGCTAAGTTCGCTATGTAAACTATTACTGCGGTTTCCATTTTTTTCATTTTCGCAATCCAACTACGATCACTGGCCTTAAACGCCGGAGTTCTAGTCCCAATATAATCATTTTATTTTTTTTAAATATCATTATATGGGAGGTAGGCGTGATTTTAGTCCGATTTTATCTATTTTCAGTACCAATCTAGCTTGGATCAAAAGCAACCAAAGTACCAATCTCTAAACTAATATGCCCATCCAAATGATTTAGTATATATATATATATACATTTTCCGTTGGCATTGCCGCTAAGAATTCCCTTTGTGTCTGCTGGAACATATTCTATTTCTATTGCAATTCAATTTTTTTGCCTGTTTATTTTAGTTTTCTGTACCAAGCTAGAATGCTATTAATCAAGCTGGTCTGAGCGAGCCTGAGCCTGTCTGAGCGAGTTAGATTATTGTAAAAAAGCGAATTTAAAAGGTTTTTTCATTTAATCCGTTAAGCTGCCTTTGGTAGCTTTTGTTGAAAAATTATAAAGTGAAATGACCTCTGAAATTGAAAACTTCTACAACAAACTATTACTGATTGACTGATTACTGAATCAGCGGAATTAAATTTAGTCAACTGGCGAATAGACCTGCATACATATAAATATTACTATATATATGTGCACAAATTTATATATAGTCGAACGAAACGCTATGTAAAACATGTTGTTACCGAAAATTCAATTGAATTAAATTTGCCAATTTAAGCTCAACTCAATGCAAGTTTAGAATCATCAACTGTGAAACCACTACTTTTACCACTTTCTCTATAAGCAGACAGACGGGGTCCTGTTGAGTCGGAGTAACAAAATTTTATTGTCAAAAGCGACAAACAA
>NW_016178039.1:0-8095 GCF_001687245.7 Rhagoletis zephyria
AAACCGGCTAAATCTAGCCGGAAAACGGCTAAAATGGCAACGCTGCCAACAACCCAAGATCACTTTCTGCAAAGCGAGCGTGCCAGCAACACACAACCAACCACCACAACTGANCGGCTAGATCGAATTTTCTCCGGCTAGTTGCTATCAAAACCGGCTAAATCTAGCCGGAAAACGGCTAAAATGGCAACGCTGCCAACAACCCAAGATCACTTTCTGCAAAGCGAGCGTGCCAGCAACACACAACCAACCACCACAACTGACAGACTGACTGACATGCAATCTGCATAGTTTAGTGAACTTTGCGTCAAACAGCATTGAACTGCTGCTTCTCGCATTTTTTCCATTTCAATTGGGTGTGTTGCTTTCAGCAGAGAAGCACAGATAGTGCGTTAGCTTCGAGCGGGAATGTAAAATAAGAAAACTGCAGATGGCAATTAAAAAATCTAATTACATTAGCTACATAATTTTTTAAACTTATAATTTTAGTTTGCTACTTTCTGCTCGCATGTTAATTGTTCACTACTTACTATATTCGCATGCAACGCTGGCATTCCAATTCAATTTATTGCCCATGAAACTATGAAGAGGTAATTGGTGAAGAGATGAGTCGCATGCAATGACATTTTTATAAAATTACTAGCTTTTGCCCCCAGTTCTACCCGCGTTAAGTTTGGTTTAACGTTATCATTTCAAATGTAACATGGTCAATGAGTCGAATTTCAACTAAATTGGGGTTTTCAGTATAAAAAACAGCACAAATTTCCTAGCTAGTCTTTATACTATATATCTACATACGTACATATGTATCTACATTAAAAAAAATTAAAAACATTTTTAGAATAAAGATTTTTTAAACCATCGTTTGCCACCCGTATTGCAATACTTTATTTAATTTATTAAAAATGTGATTTCACTTTTAACATGTGGCAACCCTCTTCAACATATTTTTTAAATAAAGTTTTCTTAAACTTCGTTAGTTATTTCCCAATATTGTAGTACTCTATTTAACTTATTTAATATGTAGTTTGACTTTTAACATGTGGCAACCCTCTTCAAAATACCCTCGAAACAAAACTTTCTTACGCCACTTTCGTTTGTCAAACATATTGTAATATGTAGTTCATTTGACTTAATATTAAAATTGAATTTGACTTTTTAAATAGGTAGCAGCTCTCTGAAAAAAGGTTTTCGTAAAAAAAGCGTTTTACTTATTAACCGATTAGCAGCCATATTTAAAATTTCGACTAAATTACAACTGAAAGTATAACTTAACTTTTTAAGCAGGTGGCATCTTTCTTCAAAAATATGATATTTGTTAATCCTGGTCATACGGCCAGGAAAGGAAAGACCAACAAACAGACTCACACACTCACTAGCAAACTTTCGCATTGAGAATGTTAGTACAATTTCATTAAACTTGTAAATTAAAATCGTAAACAGGTGGCAACCTGGTTAAAAATATATTCCAAATGGATAGATGCAGCTTTCGTATACGCCTTCTCGTTTTATAACTGTACATTAAAATATTTTATTGATCTTGTTAAAAAAATTTATTGTGGATTTCTTAACAGGTGGCAGCTACTTTCAAAAACATTTTAGAAATAAATATTTCTTAAAACCTCCCTCGTTTGATACCCATATTAAAATATTTTGTTCAACTTGTTAATGAAATTGATTTTAACTTTTTGAAAAGGTGGCAACCCCCTTAAGGAAAATTTTCGTTATTCGTCGTTTGGAACCCTTTTCGTAATATTTTATTTAACTAATTAATTAACTGATTTTATCTTTCGAAAAAAACGGGATAACTTTTTTCAAAAAATATACTTTATCTTAATCCAGGTTATAGCCTATCTGCGTTCCAAATTTCATTGAAATGCGTCCAGCCGTATTAGCGTGAAAGAGCAACAAACATATTCACTCACTCCCTAACTTTGTAATATTAGTGAATAACTTTAAAAAACTTAATTCCGTTTTGATTTAAACGATTTAAGTTAAGAATAAAAATTATTCAACCGATCAAAGAATCTTGAAAAGCATGCGGAAAAAGTAGCTAAAGAGGCAACCAAGTGAAAAGAAATATATATTGTTGATTTTTGCTTGAGGATGCTTTGTATATACAAATGTAAAATTTGTATTTTTGTGTTGCTTATTTTGGCTGAGACAAGTTTCCGTTGCATTAAATCAAATTTAATGTACCTTTCAAACTACATATGTATGTATGTATGTACGTAGTGGAGCGTCATTTCATTGATAGAATTCAAGTAAAATAGAAAAAAATGTGTTCAGAGCAAAAATAGACGATACAAATGAAATCAGGCACTAAATTTACAAATAGTTTTTGTCGTACGAGCATTACTTATTGTTTGTTATTGCTATTTGATTTGTGCTAAAAGTAGCAACCAGAAGCAAGAGCAACAAGGCGGCGCCCAAAGAAGTAGCAACACAATTTTTTTATAAGCTCATACGGGTACACACATACATACATACACCAAGGTAGCTGAGGTAAGGTTTTGGTTTTTGTTAACAATGCCCCCCGCAAGTGAGTAGGCAGGAGGGGGTGTTGGACTATGTACAAAAATATAGTAGTTGAACAGAGTAAAGTTCACAATTTGTATTACTTAATTGTTGGTGGTGAAAGTAATGGAACGATAAATCTATATGTAGGGATAGATACACATATATCGCACACGATCTTCAAAAGTGACACAACTCAAAATAACACGTTCGTCAGAAAATGCGAAGAACTATTTCTTAGTAGATGCTAATCATATGGGTAATGGAGACTTTAGCTTAGCTAAAAGTAAATAAAAACTCTTTGCATATTTTTAGTGCATAATTTCAAAAATGCCAAATTTTGAGTTGTGTCATTTTTGAAGATCGTGTGCGATATGGACATGCATGTACTTACTAGATGTTCATGTAGGTGGTTAGCAGTTATAAAATATTTACTTTTGTGAAGGACATACTATGTGGCCAAAATTGTGTGGCATTGAGTTGTATAAATAGTTACATAAAAATTTAAAAGGAATCGCAATTCGCAAACTAAATCAAGTACGTAATTTGAAATGCCGCCTTACGATTGACATTCCTAGGGTGCGCTATTTTATGTATTTGTGAAGTAAAGCACAAGCGTTGGATTCGGACGAGGGGTTAAGTTGATAGGATGAAGGGAGGTACGGACCAATCCCCATATATATCTTTGCGGATGCATCTGAAATTGGTAATGAAGTGGGAGCTGTTGTACAACCATATCACTTCTGGACTACTGCAACATTTTCTCATCCGAGACCCATGCTTCGACAAAGACAAATAAACACAATTAATAAAAAGAAAATTAAGTCAAGTTAGCAAAAAAAAAGAAAAATCGACCATCGCCCCTCTAATGGCCAAATTTATTGGGGAGTTATTTCTTTTGCCAGCAGTGTAATCTTTGGGAGGTAAGTATATTTTTTCTTAGATTTTGTATAAAGAAAATACAAAAAAAAAACTGTATAGGGTTGGTAGAATGAATGGCCCTTCTAGTCACCAGTTCCGAGTCTATTCGATTTCTGAGACAAAGACTTGCGTGCCGCTTGCGCTTTTCACTCAAAGCGTTAATCGCTGGTAGACGCAAATAAAAGTTAAAATTTAAAAACTTATTAATAAAATTAAATTAAATCTGTGAAAAATTATCAATAAAATGCTTTTACGCAAAACCTATAAATTACCCTTTTATTTTTCAAAAACCTGGGTAACAGTTATTCGTCGGCGCCCTGTATATATACATACAGTGACTCAAAGAAATAACCACGTGTTGATTATCTTCGAATATTCGTAATGTTTTTTTTGTTATGTTTATATACAAGTAACGTCCTAGCTTTAATCAAAACCGTGTAATTCACAGTTTCAAATTTTATACAAAATTTAGGAAAATTCAACAAATTTTCATAAAAATTTTGGGTATACAGTTTTATAGCCCATATAATTTTAGTCTAATGAAGTGCAAGTTTCAAACGGGTAAAAAATCGCGTTGATTTTTGAGAATTTCTTCTTTGGAGGCTACGTTTTCGGGTTTTTATACTAGAATTTAATGGGCTACAATGGGAGTTAGTCAAAAATCGCATTGATTTTTGAGAACTGTTTTTTTTTTTGAAATGTTTTGCATTTTTTCCATTTAAAGTATTTTCGAACAGTTTTTTTTTTTTTGGTATGGAAGGGTCTGCGTGAAAAAAATTGCCAAATAAACAACCGTAACTCGTAGCTACTTAGAACTTCTTTTTTATTAAAATACACTTGATTGGGCTACAAATTTGCATACTCAAAAAGATTCTAAAAAAAAATTTGATTAAAAAGTTGAAAATTTGCTAAATTTTCGCGAATTTTGTACAAAGTTTAGAAATTATATTTTTATGTTTTTTCTTGTGGAATGAACCATATTTTATAAAACATTGTCGGAAAATTATTACAATAAAAATTGTTGCATATATTGTAAAAAAGCAGCTGTGCCAATACGTTTTGCCGACAGTGTATGTATGTAGCCTGTATGACTTCCAACAAAGTGTTTGTCCACAGACTTAAGTAAACAGGCAGTAAACCAGCAGCTTTTCAATCACACAAATCACAAATGTTTTCTTGAATAAATCTCTATAATCCGATCGCAAAAATGAATAAGTGTAAGCCACAAACGCAAGCACAAAGTGCGTCTAGATTTCACAAAGAGCACTTGAAAGGCTGCTCCAGTCGATTTATGGACACAAAATACGAATTTATAAATAAGCAACAAAGCGAAAATCTAAGAGATGAAGATGAAGTTACGCATAGAAAGAGAAAAAAAGCTTAGCTGCAAAAATGTGGCAGAAGCAAATTGAACAAAAAAAAATAAAATAAAAAATTTAAATAAGAAAATATGTGTGTATGAAAAAACAGCACGGCAGAGTATCTAGTAAGTTGCTCTAAAATGAAAGCAAAGATGAAGTTTGTAGTAGTTTCTAATTTAAGCTTTATGAAGCACAAACTGTAATAATTAAAGAGTTCAAATGGGGCAGCACTCTCAGAGCTCAAGAGGAAACACAAAAACGAAAAAAAATTTAGTGCAATTACATACCACATAAATAGGGACAGGGAAATTTAAAATTAAATTGTTATAAATTTAAAATTCTAGCGCTAATAGTGTGACAATGTGTCAAAAAAGCTCGAAATGAATACAAAAGCAGACAACCCACGCCGGCGTGAATTTGAGGCAAAACTAAAATATCAAAAAAAAAAGAAAAATAAATTTCGAGGTAGAAGCTAAGCAAAGTAAAGAGGGAAGACTAATAAAATTGTCACAAATTTATGCAAAGAAAATGATAAATCTTTAACTCACACACTCTGCCCAACGGAACAGAAAAAAAACTTATAAATGCCGGCTAGTGAATAAACTTGGTGTTTCTAATGGCCCACTAGTTGAGAGGAAATAAATATGTACACGTATGTACATACAATACAAGCAGTATGTACATACCACAAAAACAACTCTTTCAGCATTTTTTTAAGCGGTTTAGTCATCGATTTCAAGTTTTGCGTTTTTCAAAAAAATTGTAGTTTTTTATTTTATTTAGTACTAACACACACACACTCAGAAACTATCAGTATGTTGTATTTTTATGTTACGCAGTGAGAACAAATGTTGTTGGCAATCCGGTCGCGTCAATTTTTTCATTCAATTTATATTTCTATAAATTTTTAATAAATTTTATGGCGTCTATAGACTACATAGTAGACTTGAAAGCTTTACGAGGCAAGTAGTAGTAGTAGTGTATGCATCTATGTTGTTATGTAGCAGGCGTGTGAATCCGGCCGTATGTTTATTTAAGGTATTCATTGTATGTATTCATGAGTAAAAATGTACATATGTACATACATACATATTGTTGGTACATCAGAACTTCATCAGAAATTGTTGATTATGGCGACTTGCTAGTCAAAAGCTATTCCTATAAATAAAATTTTATCCCAAAAGTAAAATATATATAGGACGCAGTGGCGGATCCAGCGGGTGCGTTTTGGGAGTTAAACTACGTGTAAGTCAGTGGCGGACCCACGGGGGGTGTTTTAATACATAGACGCCATATTATACATACATATGCGCTATATTAAAACACCCCCGTGGGTCCGCCACTGACTGACACGTAATTTAACACCCAAAACCCACCCGCTGGATCCGCCACTGATAGGAGGAGACATGAAAACTTGAGTAGGCCATAAAACAAAAATACGAGCTAAATAAGTTTTGCAAATCCATCGAGCGTTTTATTATTGGATATGGATAATTTCAGAAAATATCACCAAATTAAAAAGATATTTTGCCATAGAAATGTCAGATGTCTTTCAACTATTTATAATCTTTTCCAAAACATATTTAGCGAGAGAATTATTAGACATTTCGCATGTTTAAAAATATACAGAACTATTTCAAATTTTAAATTTTGTGGAAAAACGCAATCAAAGTTTGATCAACACATACAGTTAGTATACAAAAAGACAGTTGAAAAGACCCATATCTTTGCGATGGTTTGAAAGTTTAGCCATATGTTAGGCTGAACATTTTCTACTTATCAAGCTTATTAATTGTATGATGAAATCTCCAAAAACGTAAATTTTGAGTTACATCTCTATATTATTAAACGTGCGATTTGTTTTCTTAATAATTTACATTTTTAGCTGAAATCGACGAAGTTTAAAAAAAAAATTAACAAACGAAACATACAAAAACAAAACTGTTACACTAAAAAATTTTACAAAGGAAATTAAAAAAAAAAATCATAAAACTATGAATTATAAATCGCAGAAGTTGTAAAAAAGAAAGATTTTAAACAAAAATTTTAGCAAAAGAAATTTTAATAAAACGGTGTTTACAATATATATCTCAACTATATGCAATAATTTGAAAAAATTTTTTCATTCCAATTTTTAGTTAAAAATTTAATAAGCAAATTTGAAGAAAAATGTTAGCTGGAATTTTAAAAGAGATATATTTTTAAATTTTTTTATTTTGAGTAATATTTTTTTCGTCTTATAAAGAAGAAACTAAGTACGGCTACGAACTAAGTGACTTTAAAGTCGGGTGCAAGATAATGGGCCTCATGCATAAAAGCTCAGACTCAATTTTTGCACTGATGGAGTGAGCTCAATCTCAAGAATTTTTACTGAAAATCGAGTGGGAGCATAAGGCCCAATAAGTTTAAAATTAGTGCATAGTGCAATCAAATAGGAATAGTGCTGTACCGTAGCAATTAAAATTCAAAGTCACAATGAAACATCCCCAACAAAATGTGTGTAATTTCCACCAGCTGTTTGTCCTTTTCATAGAAACGCACCCTTAATAACATTCAGTTATTCCTTTAAGCGAACTAATATACCATTTTCACTTCGGGCGCACCTTCGATTCGTTTTCTTCTTTCATTCATTTCAATTCAATTCATTTAATTACACTCCAAAATACATTTTTTTGTATGTCAAAGTAGTAATTCCTTTACATTTGAACATGACCAAGCCCAAGAGATACCAGCTTATGCACCTAAGTATATACCTTTTATGAACAAGCTATGTATGTATGTATGTATGAAAAACATTTTATGGGTTTGACTGCCTGCCAACTGAGATGCATGACAACTGCTGCCACTTGTACAGCTGCACAAGCATTTGAACAGCTACTACGCATACGGAAAATGTGAGGAAGAATTTCTAAGTATTTTATATTTTTTAACGCAAAAGAAATTAATTCTTCTACAAAATACACATTTTAAATGCAGCACATTTCCATTTAGATTCCTAATTGGAGCCAATTAATAAAGTGCAACCACTCTAAATGTAATAAGTAGTGGGAGCATCAAAGCAGAGGCGAGCGAAAATTCACAAAAGATCCAGCCCTCCTCTACAAAACGTTTGGAAAGTCTTTTTGGTCCATGTCGAATGCTGATACAAATAACTGGGTCAGTTGCACGAATCCTTGGCCTTTACAGATGGCAGGCAAGCTTTCGTTTTTTTTGTGAACTTTTTTTTTTTTTTGGCCTTATCTCAGCACAAACGGCGAACGACGCTGCTACATACTCGACATGAACACATAGATAAA
>NW_016178040.1:0-8095 GCF_001687245.7 Rhagoletis zephyria
TACCTCTTCCTCGCAAAGTGCTGCTACGCAAGTTGCCCAACCCAACTATTAAGTTGCAGGTCAGCCCAACAAAATCGGCCGCAATTTTGGTAGCTTTACATCTTGCTATTCGTTATGACAGCGTGTTCCTCCTTAAGTCGACAGTTAAGACGAAAGTTCTACAAAAATTAATTTCTTCATATTGCATGGGGAAATTTATGTTCGTGTTTTTGTTAGCTTTTGTAATTTTTTAATGCTGCTTTTATTTCAAAGCCCTGCAATAGATTTATACCAGAATGCGGAGAATGCAAAATGCATACTATAAGACTGTGGAACAATTATAGAGTTTATGTTAACAGCCTGTTAGATGGGTTTGGGCAAAGTTTGTAGAGAGCGCGCTGACGATTGGCAATAATTGAAACGTTGAGTAGTAGCGACCCTGAGATGCGGCGACCAGATCATTGTGCAAAGATTGAATTGCTGGTGGGCAGGAGGGCAGTTCGGATGGAAGAGCGTAATAGAAAACAAGGCGTTGCCCGTAGCGCTCTTGATGAAGAAGATCAGAGACCAATGCTTGGAGAGAAGCTGTCGACCAGGTGAACCGCCCCTATCGAACAAGACAATCTAAACGTGGTCAAAAAATACTAAATCCTTTGGAGCGCACGGTATACTGTCTGAAATTTTTAGAGCCGGTGGCGACGAATATACTTTGCCGGAACTACATGAAGAGAGATCGTGCCATTCACGCTAATTAGGGGACGCGACCCCTGCAAGTATTTTACTCGGAACTCGCAGGTGGTAGTAGAGCAGGAGGGAGGCATTACTTAGCATTCCCACTTGACTTCAGTTGCCACAGAAGACTAGGTCGAAATCGCTCCTCAGTATCATCCTGTCTTGCCAGTTCATCAACCTTTCAGTTAGTTTCCTGTAATATCGGTTTGAGCTGCAATCCATATGAACTTGATAGCAAAGTGTTCTGATAGGACCCTATAGGAGTGTTTGTACTTTCAACTGCGAGCCATCCGTCATTAAGTTCACTCGGCCCTGACTCCGCGGAATGCATTTTGTCCCATATTCCCTTTGAAAGAATTTGAGAGCTGAAGGATCTAGTTGAATCCAGAATCTCTATGCAATAGTCGGTTAAATCTGCTATAAAATCAAAACTAACAAACGCCCCGTACCTTAACCAATGGCGGTGACTACTTTACCAGCTATATTGAGGGCCACAATGTTTAGCGGGCGGTATGGTCCGCAGTGCACCATTGAAATAAATAACATTGATTCCACGACGGTTACAAAAAGCAAATAAAACACCTTCAGCAAACAGACCCAGCGCTTGCCACGCTTTCCTCTATGTTTGACTTTCAGGCTAATGTTTGTCTAAGATAGTGCATAGATACTCCGTTCCGTTCTACAAGCGTTTCTACCTAGTCCGCCATTCCCTTGTGTGGGCAAATATATGAAAGCTCATACCAAAAAACTATATTCTAACAAAAAGTGCGAATTCATTCGCTAAGACAACCATTTGACATCCCCACCTTCTCAGATTATCCAGCAGGTCGTTGATGACAGCGGCTGAAAGTAGTGGTAAAGGGCTCTCACTTGTTGGGTCCCTTTACTCACGCATCTCTGGCTAGGTGCACTGTTCCACTTCGCTGCGACACTTCTTTTACACAATAAGCGATTTTGAATACCATTTGGTGGATTTCGAAGCCCAGTTTATGTAGGAAGTTTAAAAAGGTATTCATATAATTCCGCTATATATGTATAATGGTAGGCGCCGACCACGTGGTCTTTTTGCGAGTGACTGCTCAACAATTTCTACAACCAAATGAACAGCTGATTCCACCGATCTGTCTTTGCTGCAGGCATTAGTACTTAATGAAAAACGGTCTCTTGGAATACTGTCTTTCGTAGAGCTCCATCAGGCTCTCAAGGGTATTTAAAAGACGGATTGGTCTGAAATCCTTGGGATATACATCAGAAGTCTTGCCTGCCTTCAATGTAAAAGTAACTCTAACCTCCCTCCAAAACTTTCGGACGTAACCGCCGCCTAACGAGCTAGTGCAGATAGAGGGACAGTAAACTTCTGTAACAGAGCATGTGGTTTGCAATTGGGACCAGTGTCATTAAAATCGAGGCACTCAGATTAAATGCTAACGAAGTTTTAACGAGTTCTCCAGGCTTTATTGAAAATACATCTACTTCAACTCCTTAGATCATAGAGCTGCTCTGTCGCCCAATGCGATTTTTTATTGCACCTGTGAAATATCAGAGGAGAAGAGCTATCCGTTGCACATCTAAGCGACAGGTGGAACAACCCGACCATCTTTTCAATCGACTACTCATAAAGATAGAGACCTTCATGGATAACACCAGCCGATTTTCTTGTAGGCTGCAACGCGGTGTTGGTATTAGAGGAAGAGGTAGACTTACTCTGCGTTGGAAAGATCAGATGAAGAAGGACTTTGCATCACTTAGTGCCACGTCTTATTTTTTGAGTATTTCTTCTGTAAAATAAAAGGTTTTTTTTCAGTTTTGCTAAAATAACTCAACCACTGACGCAACCTTTACATACAGAAGACACTTTAATTAACGCCCGCGTACACAGAACGTAAGTAAGTAGATAACTTATGTAGTTCCAAGCAAAATACGAGTGCAAAATCAGCGAAATCATATTTCATAAAGATTACCATATTGTTTCAAAAGAATTTCAAAACTTTTTTTGACAATTATGCTCGTTCGCGTACGTGCCAAATGTTTTATGACTCTCGACGGCTGACAATTGGCTTCGTTGAGCGCCGGGCGCGTCATATGCATACAGTATGTATGTTGCCACATACGGGTATCAGATGGACAACAAAACAAAAATTAAAAAAATAACCAAATCCCAGGCAGATATGCGAAGGGCAGGATGCTTGACTGCTGTTCGTTCGTCACTTTTGTTGTTGTAGCAGAAGTAGCAACTTGTGTCGTATTAATTTTCAGTAACGATTTGCATAATAAAAATTTGAGTAGTTTTCGGCGCGTTTGGTTGGTTTTTTTTCTTTATTTTCATTGTTCAAAGCAAAGCTCTTAAAAATTATTACAAAAATAAGATTTTTAATTAAGCGCGCGCTCGCTGTTGTAGAAACATACATGTACGAAAACATCATATTTCACATAAAAATAAATATGTATTTGCATGTACGAGTATGTTGATAAATATCCATGGGCTTCCATATCGCATTTACTCACTTCATAGATACATAAATGAGTTTGCGCCTTCGCACAGCACTTTCTGCCTGGGTTGGTTGGTATTCGCGCTTGTTGATTTTTCATGTTGTCTGATATTTTTTTGCGCTTTAAGGTCAACAATTTTTACGACCGGACACGTTCGTTTGCAAAAGACACATTTGCAGGTTTCATGTGAAATACGCGATAAAGACTTTTAATACGCAAATAAATCGTTTTTTTTTCTGTTTCTGTTCTGTATCGTTAAGCCAGCCGCTGCGTTTTTCAGCTATTTTATGGGTTTTAAGCAGTGAATGAATGTTTAAGTAAGCGTTGGCGGTTGGTGTTTGATGACTGTGAGTTGACAGTCGGTGGTGTTGATGGCATCACTTGTCAAATTGGTGGGTTGGCCGCATTGCCCAACTGACTCATGCACTTACTGTAGATTTCAGAGTTTGGTTGATGAATTTTTGGCTGCATACCAGCTAAATGCTATGAAGAAAATTTCGTTTTTGGTCTCATATCAGATTTTACGGTTACCTAGATTTTTTTTTGAAATACTTCATTGGAAATGACTAAGAATAATCAACGGTTAGTTTGAGTTCCTAAGGATCGTATGCTAATCTGGCATTATTTCTTTCCTTTCCTCTCCTTTCTTGGATAATGAAGAAATTGGTTTTGGTTTGTTGCAGTTCTTTTCTTTTCTTTTCTTTTCTTTTCTTTTCTTTTCTTTTCTTTTTCTTTAATTTCTATTGGTTGAAATTGTATAGAAGTGGACAGCTCTTTAAAGGAAAAACACTGTATCACCAATTTTGTGAAGGTATATTTAGACCAGAACTGGTCCCTAATATTTTCAATACAATGTCTGATCTCAATGTGTGATAGATCTCAAAACAAAGCTGCCTAACTGTCAACGAAGACTAGTTGAACGTACGTTATGCGATATGTTATCCGTTTTCGATAAACTCCTAGTGATTACTCAACCAATGCACTATGGGTAATTTTTTTTATTGATTTGAAATCGATTTTCCACATAACACATAAAAAAAAAGCCAAATTATATTAATTTCAATTGAATTGAATATATATATATATATATTGAGATATAATTTTTAAGAAAAAAAAATTATTAAAGGGTATATCGGAAGTATGTATTTTGACCACCTACTAAGCAGTTGTTTTTGCCAAGGCAAAAGTACTTTCATCATAAGAACTGATCTGCCTTCCAATTGTCATTATACAGTTAGTTTAGCTCAGGTGCAAAGTTATTTAGTTTATGTGTAGCTTCAGTATTGTCAAAATATTCCAGTTATATACAAAACCGCTAGCCTACGTACTTATCGTAACACCCTCAAGGATTTTTACAACTTATTGGCTCACTTGGAATGGACATTACACCACAGTGCGATATATTTTAATTCCATCGATGTATGGCTTACACCAATAGAGTCAAGTTCCCTTTCGAATAATGCCTTTACAGAGACTATTTTTCAGGCTACCGATATGTCAGGTAAGACATCTGTACCTTTTCTGATTAGGAGACCTTCTAGCACCTAAGACTGCTTAACTTTTAGTTTTATATGTTAATTATATATGTAGATAGGTTAATTTTAAGTCTTCCCCATTCGCAAATACAAAGTCTTAAGTAATGGCCCCATAAAAAAAAAATGTAGGTGCGTGCCTAAAATATGTTTGTTTGTCTCTTCTTCACTTCAAAACACTGGACCAAATGTGGGTGGTGATTAGTCAAAACTATTTAGAAATTGCCGACTAAAAAGTTTCAATAAAAGTTTCACCAAATTGTGAATAAAAGCTGTCGCACTCCCGCCACTCTCAAGCAGCGCCAACATAACATTTACAACCTATTCACAAGCCGGCTGATTAGTCGTGTAGTAAATCGCTCAGTTTTATTGCTAGAGCAGATGTGCCAGCCGTCTATTGCAAACAGCTGGCTGAGCGTATACTGTGGGTGGTGATTGGCCGCCTAACTGGCTGGCTGATCGGCGGACAGACACCACAGCACATGAGCGAAGACAAGCGAGCGATTTATGTTTATTTTTTTCACAGCTGCTTAGCCGATTTTAATTGATAAAACTTTCGGTTAAATCAGCTTTATTTCGCTTTGTTGGCGATTTATGTTTATCTCTTCATTTATTGATCGTTCTGGTGGGTGTTTGAGTGCATTTTAATGGCGCATAAAAGCAGGGGATTTAATGGTTTATAGGCTATGATTTTTCCATTGTCGGATATCGGAAAATGTTTAATGTATTTTTTGTTTATGTGTTATTAGATGCGCGAACATATGGAAAAGCCTTGCTGACAATAAGGGTTGGTGGTCGTGGCATGTGTATGGGCTGAGTTTCATATTTTTCCCAATTTTTGTTATTCAAAAATTCACTGAAGTCAATAAAATCTAGCTTGCCACATCTCTTTAGTATTTTGAGCAGATTTCAGAGACTTTTGCCTGCAGAGATCAGCAACAGCCCATTATAATTTTTGAGTTAAATGTGTCGGAGCTTGAAGCTCTAGTTGCAGCTCAGCTACTTATAAAAACAAATATGCCATGGTAGACGCTTCTAAACTAAATGACTGGCTCAAGGTATGGTTTCGGGTAGAAACTCCTTCTATTAATCCCTAATTAGGCGCATGTGGTCAAGGCCATTTCAAGTTGAAAAAAAATGTCTTGGAGTGCTTTCTAGCTTCCTAACTCCAGGCGGAGTACGTAAATAAGTCACTGACAGAAGATCGGCGCGTACGCATATGTCGCTACTATTTTAAGTCCTGACCCTTGGCGGAGGTAAGTTTTTATTCTTGTATCTAAGTTTGAAGTCAAACTTATGCTTTTCTTTCTTAAAGATAACTTTAATAAAAAGCTTTAATATTTATGACAAGACACATTTCGTTTTATTTAGTTAGTCATGGCTAGAACATCGTCGCTTACATATGTATCGCTACTCGCTTCAGTGCGGACCCCATGCGACCACTAACGAAACATTTTAAGTAAGTAAAGGTGGAGGTAAATTTTTAATCTTTTTAATCTTTAAAACGAGTCGAAATTTTTTTTTGGTAGTTGTAATAGTTTTCGAGATATTCAAAAAATTAGTTTGAAAAACTGGAAAAATTGTGAAATGTTAAATTTCGCATAACTTTTGCAAACATTTTCTTTTATTTTTTTCGGTAGGTGGAACTTCATTATAGGTTGAAAGAAAACTTGTGACCTAATTTTATCCCAATCGTAGGGGTCGAGCTGATACAGAAATTTCAATCAAAGACTTGGATTCGTCATTAAAAATCAGGCTAGTGCTTATCATATAACATAAACTAATCATCAGAAATGCTGATGTGCGATGTTATTTTTGCCATAAAAAGTGCATTCAATCAGAACAAGTTGCATTTTCTGCGAAATTTACTAAACAACAAATAGCAACACTTTCCTATTTAAAGCCACTAATAATGGCAATTTTCCGGCTATACAAATGGAAAAAATTGCACATCGAATGGTGCGAAAATTGGAATGAAAAAAAAATCGATAACAAAAAATTGTGATTGCGATTTTTCCAGCACGCTACTTCATCATACTCGTATAAATACATAATCGCTTGACATAATTCAGGTGTGAACAATGAGAAAAGCAACAACAGTAATAAACATTATTTTTAAATAAGTGAAATATGTATGTATGTATATACGAAATAATAGTAACCAATAACGGTAAAGACACGCGCCACAAATGCAAACCGGTCAACTGCAATTGCTACAAAAAGTATAAGTGGCATTATACTCGTATGTATGTAAATATGTATGTATGTATATTGAGTGCTGCAATTGCGCGCTATTATCCAAGCGCCAGCCACCAATGGCGACTATGTACTTCAATTTGAGGCATTTGCGGTGTACACTGTCATTTTTGTTGCATGGCACTTTTGTCCATTTGCAGTAAATCGATGCAACAACATGGCAACATAAAAACAGCTGTAGCGCGGTGGCAAGCAACGACAGCAATTGCAAATTATTAACATATGCTGCGGCTAGAGATACAGGCCGAGATAGCAAGGCTGGCTGGCATTGCTGCTACATAGAATTGCTATTTAATTTACATACCTACTTGCATATCAGTTCATGGAAACACACTTTTGTAAGTAGATATTGCAATTGTTAATTTTCTTTATATGTATTTTGATCTACATTTTTTTCGCAAACACTTTTCAGCCACTTTTGTGATCGATCGATTGGGGCGCGCACACACAATTAATTGATGTTGCATAGAGCATTGCTGCTTTCGAATAAAAAAAAAAATACACAATTTATTGATTTATTTCTGCTCACAAAAGGCAGCCGTTGATTTTGCGCGTGTATCACAAATGTAACTGATTTTTATGTCTCAACGGTTAATCTGTTGGATTTTTCGCTACGGCTAAGTTGCAGTTTTTGATAAAAATCCCCAAAATTTTTGTGAAAAAAATTTGAATTTTTTTGCTAAATTTTCTACGCCAGCGCTTAAGCTCGTACTACTGTTCGCGTAAATAGTTATTTCGGGTTTTGCTCAAACATTTATTTTTTGGGTTCTTAAATTTTTTGCTTCCAATTGCTGCACGGTTGCCGCTAAGACGTAATTATTGCTTGCGCTCTGTCGCTTGGACATTGGCAATAAATTTGCATAGCAGCCCCATTTTTGCAGCTGTCAAGTTTGTGGCTATTTGATTAATATGCAGCTGTAATGCAGCCTGTATTTTTTGAAACGAGCGGACAAATTTTAAAAATCTTTAGCATAATAACGGAAAAAAAATCTGTAATAAAATATTTTTAAATATTTTAAAATTTCGAGTGAAAAACCAAGTGCTGTTAAGGATATGGGAATAAAACGATATTTGGTTGTAAAATGATTATTCGTAAAATTTAAAAA
>NW_016178041.1:0-8095 GCF_001687245.7 Rhagoletis zephyria
TGCTTTTCCAACTCCTGTTTCAGCTCCTCAATTTTTAAGTCCTGAATTTCCGCCATTTTTAGTAGTTTCTCCTTAGGGATTTATTTTACAATCCCACTTCTGACACCAATTGTTACGATTATCCTTGAAACCTCGTCCGGATTTCCCAAATCTCTCGGCTCGTATCGCTGGATTGTTAAATAAATGAGATCGATGACCAAATTGTAGTACAATTAACTTTATTGTACAACAAACAATTAACAATACTCGCTAATACAGTGTTCATCCAACTTGACATTTCTCTTTGTTGGACATTCTACGTCATTCTTCGAACATTCTGCCTATTTCTCGTTGTTCGCTTTATGTTGCCGCAGTATTCGCCACAATATATACATATACAGTCATGTTCTGTAAATCGAACGATTTGGAAATCAATATGATTTGCTAAATATTGATCGTTATTTCTGATGAAAAATATATAAAAAATATAATAGAACCATCAGCGATGTTATATCATCCGTATCAGTACCAAATTATGAGTTCTATGACTAAAAATCCATAAAAATATTTCCAAAATCGTATCGATTTCAAATGGAACGAATTTCAGAACATACCTGATATTCTATTTTTTATATACGTTTATAGACTGAATTTTATACAAATGGAATGTAATATCTACTGAAGATGTGGGATCGCGTGGCCTACAGGTGTTTTGTGATGAAATACCTACAAATCCTCTTCCTGAAGTAGAGTACTACTGGACAGGAAAAAAATATCTTATAGTATATTATGGACATCAATATTTTAAATTAAAACCCCGTGTGGTACGGGAAAACCCAAATTTACTAATAAACAATTTAAATAAAAAAAATAAATATAATGAGGAAGAATTTTCGACCTTAAAGTAAGGAAAGTTTTTCTTTGATCCAGAGATGGATTTTTGGTTCAGTGTAAATAAAACATCTATTCTTGAAACGACATCAGAAGCGCCTACATCTATCCGAAAAAGTTGTTCACAACACAGGAAGCCATAGAAGCATTTAGGCAAGATCTAATACAAAAAGAGAAAAATATTTCGGGAATAATTGAGAGCTCACAACCCCTTTATAGACATTTTGAGCTTCAATATGAAGATAATATTATGCTGCGAATTCACTGTACATATGATAGTGATTTCCTTCAACGTAAACTGAATATGTTGTTGTATCGCCANTCAATATGAAGATAATATTATGCTGCGAATTCACTGTACATATGATAGTGATTTCCTTCAACGTAAACTGAATATTTCTTGTTTTGTGTATCGCCAGGTTGCATTCGAGAAAATTTTAAGTAACGGTGAAATTGAAATTGTTACTGGAGGTGATATCACACTACGCTCAGATGTCACATTAATTGATATTAAAAGTTATAAACTTTATATGGATATGGAAATGCTTAACTTTTAATACAGTATATATAGTATATAAAAAATTAATTTAATATTTGGTTTTCATTACTCCGCGGAGTGTGATCGATTAGTTAATAAAATTGGTGGTTCTAATACATTCTTATGTTCACAATTATTTAAATAGGATTTGATTAGACTAATATAAACTTTTATAGAAATTCATAAGACTGTTTTTTAAGCGCATTTAAAAAAAGCTCAATCCATATAATGATAGAGGAATATACATTGGTTATAGACGTTCAGGGATTCTATTTTAATAGGAAATTTATTGCTAAAGAAGTCAGCATATCAACATATATATGACATATATATCATATATAAAAACGTTTCTTATTCAACCTCCTTTTGAAGAAAACAACTAATAACTGGTTGTATCATAATCATCATGGATTAAAATGGGAAGATGGTGATTCGACTTTAATGGCTGTTATTGAATATATCCGTTCATTAATGAAAAGAAAAAATTATACATTCTATGCTAAAGGATTGGAGAAAATCAGATGGTTTCAACGTTTATTCGGATACGATATTATGTTATATAATTTAGATGATTTAAATTGTCCAAATTTAAAGAATTTATATATTAAAAATATAAATATAAATACTTGTAAATATCATGAAAATTTTATGATATGTGCTGAAAAAAATTTAATAATATTAAGAAAATTTATTTCTTCATTAAATNGCTGAAAAAATGTAATAATATTAAGAAAATTTATTTCTTCATTAAATATCTAATAATAAATAAAAATAAATAAGTAATTATAAAACTTTATTTTATTTCAAATTAAATTTATTTGTTCTCATCATCAACATCATCAGAAAATCTTTCTATTCATATGTGAAAAGAAAAAAGATTTCGTATTGGCTGCGGATAATCCCATTTCACAGCCAGAATAAACAGATTGCGATTGAAATATACGTTAACATATCATGAGGAACGTTCTAAAGAATAAGTAAACAAAAGTTTATTCCAAACGTTCAGAATGAATAAAGAAATGCAGCCATTATTTTTGAATTTGTTAGACATTCGGTGACTCTTTTGAATTTAATAAATTTGTCTTTCAATGAATATAAACGAGAAAAACAAGTATCTTAATCTTTTTTCGAAACGATGTATTCTTAATATCTCCTGCTTTCTATATCAAAATATGAGTTTTCACAAAAAGTATGCTTAACAACATTTCTCACTAAGTTAGCAATATATGAATGAATAATGCTAGATGGATAAAACATTTAAATATACACACAATTTTATGTGGTATTCGTTATCGTCCACTTGGCTATATACTTATTATACTTGGCTATATACTTGGCACTATACTTATTAGGCATACAATGATGATGAAATCAAGATCAAGGCTATTTGTAATATTAGCATTTGATTTGAATCATATAATAAAATTTAAATAGGGTAATAAAAAATAAGTATATTCTTTGTCA
This sequence comes from Rhagoletis zephyria, assembly GCF_001687245.7. Lineage (NCBI taxonomy): Eukaryota > Metazoa > Arthropoda > Insecta > Diptera > Tephritidae > Rhagoletis > Rhagoletis zephyria. Next base: position 2,873 of record NW_016178041.1, read on the forward strand.
GCAACATTGAGTTCAAGATTATTTCCACATTTTAATTGAATCATATTATGAAGTATAAAATAGATTACTAAAATATATGTATATTTAAATATGTTCTTTATCAACAGTTTACCTCAATGCTTTTTTATATAGTTATGAATTGTGTATAAATAAGCTTATACTGTACATTAGAAATTATTACTTTGTTTAAAGCTAATAAAACACATAATGCCTGGAATCAATCGAATCCTCAATAGCGAGCATCATGGAGAGTACAACTTCGATTTGGAATTGGAGATGTTGTGCTGTGAAGACATGAAAAACCCTTATATATGTATTGAAGATGAAGACGAGGGTCCCCGGTTACAGGTTTTGGGCATCCCAGTCAGAGCAGCACATGCTTTTTTTTAACAAAAAATGGGATGAAGAAGATGACAATGGAAAATTCCTAACCGTTTGTGGAGGGAAATTGAAGAGTACATAATGGAGCAACATCAAAACCAACATGAATATGAAAGAAGGGGTTTAGATATTAAGACTAAATTAAAGTAGGGAAGCGATGTATGATATAGAAGTTTATTCTAAATCATATAATAATATTGTATTTGAATATAACTTAACTGTTGAATTAGTATTTAGAAATTTAAAATTTAATTATTTAGAACCATAGATTTATTAAAAAACTTAAGCGTTTATTTGAATATAATATTATTTTATATGAGAGTTATTTATGAAAAAAGGTTTATTCATAAATCGTTGGTCGTTTCAGAAGGTTTTATAAATAATATAATTAATATGCTTCCTATTGAACTTCATTTGCCTAGTTATCGATTTTGTGGACATGGAACGAAACTACGGAAACTTTTAGTAAGAGGAGATTGAGGGATTAATCTACTAGACACTGCTTGTAGAGAACATGATATATCATATTTATACAGGGTGTCCCAGAAGTAACCTGCTAAACTTTTGGGGAAGGTTGGTGGGGGGTGAGCTCCCTGATAAACAAAAAAATTTCAGGTAAAAGTGTCACGGTTTTTGAAATATTTAAATTTTTTTGAATTAAAAAAAAATCGTGCCTTTTCATGTATTTTCTTTAACTGCAAGAACATGATATATCATATTTATATAATAAAGATTTAGATATCGGACATATTGCTGATAAAAAATTAATTAAGAAGGTTTGGGAAAGAGTTAAAGCGAAGGATAGCAATCTTAATGAGAAAACGAATGCTTGGTTAGTTATAAATATAACGAAGACAAAACGAAATTCGGGTATGGGGAACGCTTATAGTAAAACTAAAAAAGTGGGAGGAAAAACTGGTTATCAGCTCTTCAATCATGCCTTAAAAAGTGCTAAACAAAATTAAATGAAAAGTGATAACTAAAAAGATGTCATAAAAATTTCACGAAAGGTTGTAAATAATATATTCAGAGGAAAAAATCTATAATAAAAACACCACGTGTAATATCATTACCTAAATCTGGAGGATTTCTCCCATTAGCGCCTTTATTCGTAGCATTAGGAGCACTTGGAAGTCTATCTGGCGGTATAGCAGGAATTATTAAACAATCAATGCTATAAAAACTGGAAAGGAGCAGTTATTGGAGGCGAAACGTCATAATAATACAATGGAAGCTATTTCAATGGCAAAAGATAATGAAGCTACCTAGAAGACCTCTTACTGATGTAGACTTGAAGAAGTATTCAAAATTTATTCTAAATTTTAGAGCGGTATTCATGTGTGACAGTTTACCACGTAAACTATTTAAGAGAGAATGTGGAATAATAAATTTGGGTAGTTCAAATACTGGAAAACGATAATGAGATTGATTATTTCGATAGCTTTGGAAAAACTTATAGCCTTCTGAACATTTAATAAAGTATTTAGGAAAAACATTAAACATAACTATAATAAACAGCAAAGCTATAATTCATATAACTGCGGACATTTATGTTTAAAACTCTTATTATCAAAATAAATAAGTAATTATAAAACTCTCTTTTATTTCAAATTAAATTTTATTTGTTCAGATCACCAACATCAACAGACCTTTCCATTCATATATATACTGGAAAAATGGTAATGAGATTGATTACTTCGATGGCTTTGGAAACTTACAGCCTCCTAAGCCAATAATAAAGTATTTAGGAAAAGACATTAAATATAACTATAATAAACAACAAAGCTATAATTCATATAATTGCGGACATTTATGTTTAAAATTCTTATTATCAAAATAAATAAGTAATTATAAATCTTTCTTTTATTTCAAATTAAATTTTATTTGTTCTCATCATCAACATCAACAGGCCTTTCCATTCATATACACATACATATTAAATACTTAGCAATTAACTATGTGAACATTATTAACACACTTTTCCAGGGGTGGAGCATCTATATATGTATATACATATGTACGTATGTACGTTTGCATATGGATGTATGTATGAGAATACGTATGTATTATGTATACAAATCCACTTTACCAATTTTCAACATATAAACCACCTTGTATCGGATTTCTAGGATTTCCATCAGTGGTACACCCTGTGATCGGTTCCGGTTCTGGACTCGGATTTGTCATCAGCGACATCTTACGGCTTTTATCTGGGTTATGAACTTGGATTTCGATCGGCGACATCTTTTGGCGGAGCAGAAAAGCTTCGGCAGAGCACCAGCAAACCGTATAGCGGTTCTGGACCCGGTGCAGCAGCAAACCATATAGAGATTCTGGACCCGGTGCAGCAGAGCTGCTAGCTATATTTATACTACTAGTTTCCCATGGAACCTCCCACATATATATGTACGTATAAAATTGAATGCAAAATGTAACCATAAAATTTAGTTAAGCTGCACTTAACAGCAAATGTCTGTGTACACCATTTCTTTTTTAAATATTCACAATATATTGAGGGTTAAAATTTGTTTGTTATTATTTTATAAAAAAAATGGATCATGCTTAATACAAAATCATATAAACCGTGTTTTCAAAGTTTATACAAAACAAAGGAAAATTTAACGAGTTTTCATCAAAATTTTTGACACTTTAATCAGATTTAAAAAAAAAGATAAACAAAAGTGGCAAACAATCTCACTTTGAAAAGGGGATGCTATTGATATGACCGATACTGTACATACGTAAATATATCACTGAGGACCCGAAATGTGATTTTTTAATTTCCAATGTTTTTCATTTTAAATATATTTCGTTAAGTATGTCTCATATTCCATAAATATTTAAATAGGAGAATACCTTCAAGAGCGTGCCTAAAAAGAGTTATTAAAAGTTAGCGTGATTAATTATACTATTATTTAATGGGCTATAGAACTGCATACTTATAAACTCTTCAGTTTCTAGAATTCTACTAAATTTCTAACACAGCTAGAAACGTAAATTTATATGTTTATGTTATAATACCTATATGCCATCTTTGAATAAAAAACTTACGAAAAATATTTAGCATGAAAACCATTGTAAATATTCCAAATTCTATATATTCTTAATTTGATGCCAGAGAGTCTATGTATTACATTTCAATACATTTAATACAATTTAACGCTGAGTTATCACAAATAAGCATTCAATATATCACCGTTTTTCTCATTTTTTTCACACGACTTAGTTTAGATTTTTAATTATAAGTATCCTTTGTTCGTAATAAATATAAATTATTTTTAAGAATAACGGTTTTAGAAAATGAAGGAATACTGACACTTTATGTTCCCAATTTTAAAGCACAGTTTGCCTCAAAAAGTCAAGTATTTTTTATTTACGAAATTGTATGCGTGCTTATTTAACTACAGTATTTAAAGAAAAGGCTCTATTCTATAATTCTTAGAACCAGCTCAAAACTAACCACATTTGTTCTAGCTCGGAGGTGTCACTTTTTGAACTATCTGGAAACTGTTGTTATATGAACTGTCTCAGAACCATCTAAGCCAGACTCAGTTCAGAAAAAGTTCAAAAGCTCTACACAGGGCGACAATTTTCACTTCGTAGGATTTCGCCATGTAAAAAAAAAAACAGTTGAGTACCGTCTCCTATCAGGCTAGCTCAACGCAGGTTCGGAACCAGTTTGACTTGCTGTAGGATTGATACAATAAGCAACCACGATGGAGAGAATAGAGAAGGTGGCGCCAATGGCAACACCGCTAATCGGCTCTCAGGGAATTTGACGAAATCAGCTGTTTTGCTGACGTTACAGTCGAGATGACAGCAGTAGTGATGTGCTGAGTCAATACTTTTAAGTATAGATCGATATTCGGTATTGATTTAAAAAGTATCCAATGCTCTCGATTATCGGTACCGAAACATTTAGGTTTCGAATAAAAGCGCACATAGGCCAAAAATATGGAAAAAACTGTTCAGGGGAGACTCGCCTATCAAAACCCGAATGTAGTAGCCAATAGAGATTTTAATACTAATTGATGAAAGATGTACATATGTCGGTTCGAGGCCATAATACTGAGAAACTCTTACTTGTTTGAAGCACTCGGTAACCAGTTAGGGACAATTTTCGAATCGGTATCGGTTTTGTTGACGTATGATATGAAATATTTTTACGTCAACAAGTGCGATATCGATTCGAAACTTGCCGGTAACTGGTTACAGAATCTCCCCCCTGAAAGGCTTCTTCATCCGTCAAAGCATTTTTCTTGAACCTTGGATCGACTAAGGTTAAAACTGATAAAATAATATTTCTCTGTTGCGATTAGTTCAAGTGTTTAAGCCGTTATCATATAAATTAGTAATGAAAGTTTTTTCTAAACTTGAAATGCATATAATGGCGAGGGTTTAATGTAAAGAATCGGTATCGGGTACCGAAATGGAAGTATTAGGGACCGAAATCTTTTTTAAGTATTGGCTACTGACAATTCAGCACATCACTAGAGAGCAGTTTTATTTGCCGCTCTCAGCTGTCAACTCTACGATGACGTCACGTCATCACGTCTCTAGTCTCAAAAAATAAAAATATGGAGAAAAAGTTAATTGCTTTCCATTTATTAAAAAAAAACGCGAATATGAAGCGAGGAAACTTGTTCAATAAGAATTTCGTTAGGAAATAAACCAAAATGCTTCAATATCATACAAATCCATTGAAAAAAAAATTAATTTTTTTTTAACATTAAAATCTAAGGATTAATAAAACTAATAAAAAAATACTAAATAAAAAAATGTTTTTGTTATTATTATAACAATTATATTCAACAATTTTATAATGAGCTCGAGGTCATTTTT
>NW_016178042.1:0-8095 GCF_001687245.7 Rhagoletis zephyria
GAAATTGGAATTTCGCACAGCCAAATTAATCATTTGACCTAATGTGCATCGTTTAGAAAAACTTCCTTGCTGCGCCTAACGAAAGAGTGTTAAGAAATCTTCTATTTGAAGACTAGAAATATTTTTTAGGTGTTTGAAGAGGGCTGCCGACTGTTCAAAAATTCAAATTATTTAAAAAGGCAAATGAATTATTAAAATATTGGTGCCAATCGTAATGGGGTTGAAAAGGCTGAAGTATACTTAGAAGGGTTTCCACGTATTTTATACGCTGCATTCAAATTATTTAATAAGTTAAATGAATTTTTAAAATATGGATATCAATCAAAATGGGTTTGAAAAGGCTTTAAGGTAGGTTCTGCAATTCACTTCNATGGAGTACTGGATCAGAACTATTACTAATATAATACTATGCGAAACGGCGGCACGTTTAGAGGAAATATGATACTCGATTCGTTTATATGCTGACTAACATTTGGAATAGTTTGTAGGTTTTTAAAATTCTATCTTGAACAAGCCTGTCCTTTTATTTACAATTTTGAACCAATGAAATGCATATCGTTACCTTAATTCACAAAGTCTCTGGCCAACACGGTTTTCGAAACTGCGTTGTTTACGGATATATTAAAATACACCTTCACTAAAAATTGTAGAGTACCAGAAACAACGGAGTTGTATGCCACTTTTTAAAAAGCCACACCTATTTTTGATAGTAAGTATCAACCAACTTCAGAAAAAGGTCGTCGGAATATTTCTTTTTTTATGTATGTTACCCCGCATAACTTTGGACCACGATTCTTTTTCCATCGGAAGGGTGATACCTTAAGGGTGGTCCCATACTAATCATGTTTAGATCCGATAAATGGCTCATGAAGAAATTAACGGTACACCTAAATTTTTATATGAGAATTGAAGTCGGTTGTGCTTTTTAATATTAGGGCCTGTGCCAATCAGTAGAAAAGTTCTATGGTGGAAAACTTTTTACTATGGTGAGAAAATTTTACATTTCTGCTGTGCCAATTCGTAACTTTTTACTGCTGGAAATTTTTGACAGTTGCTTTCATGCAGAAGAAGGCTATCGGGTTAGCAAGTAATAGAATGCAGCAGTTATAGAGAAAATATTTGCCTTTGCTGATCTTAGTTCTTCTGGTACTGAAATCCATGTACTTATTATACCTTTTAGCAATAACCACTAATTTTTCTCTAATATCCACTCGCTTTGGTTGTCTGTAATTTATGTGTATACATGCGTTGTTCTGTATTCTTCGTGATATAAGCTTTGTTTCTTTACAGATAATTATCACTAGTTTTTGCTGGAAACAGTTTCTCAACCCAAAAAACTAGCGGCTTTCGTTCTTACACTCTTCTTTTTTTTGCCTCTCCTGCTAATTTCTGCATGTAAAATTTTTACTAGCTGAATATAACAGCTGTCAAAATGAATAAATAGCCGTTGAAGCGTAAACAAGCGAGGTTAGGTTGCTTTATTTGTTTCTTTCTTCAAATTTTTGGTATTTCTTAAATAAAAATTTGCGAATCATTAAATATTGATGAAATTGTAAAATGTATTTGTGAATAGTTTTTATATATAAAACGCGATTGAAAAATTACGTCAAATATTTTCAAATGTCAAATACACCGATCAGGTAGTTACTTGCTATTTTCTNATACATACCGAAATACTTGCTATTTTCTGTTAGTTTCGTTTCTTAACTATTTCTTTATATCGCCCGTAATTCCATCAATGATCCCATTCCTTTTTTTCCTGATAATTATCGGCTAGAAAACTAAAGAAAAAAAGCTANATTACGTCAAATATTTTCAAATGTCAAATACACCGAATACATACCGAAATACTTGCTATTTTCTGTTAGTTTCGTTTCTTAACTATTTCTTTATATCGCCCGTAATTCCATCAATGATCCCATTCCTTTTTTTCCTGATAATTATCGGCTAGAAAACTAAAGAAAAAAAGCTAATGCTTGCTGCCAAAATTTCACTAGCCCTGCCGGATAAACAATTTTTATTCACCTCATAGCTGTCAAAAATTTACTATCCAGAGTACTTTTCTATTAATTGGCACAGACCCATAGAAGGTATGTGAGATGGTCTGTACAAAAATAAAACTGCGCAATACCGTGAACGTACTCACGTTGCGCAGACCTACTGTGTGGTGTATTTTCCCTATAATCATCACGTAACGCTGCGTTGACATGAGCCAATTTGAGACAAGACAATTCGGATTATGTTTTAGTTGTCAAATTATTGTGTAGGGTAGGCGTACAGACAATTAAAAAGACAATACATACTTCGTTTATACGTAAGCTATTTGCAAATAAAAATAGTTTGCAATACCTAACTCACTGTTTATTCGATGGTAAAAAACTCTTTTTAATATTACCTGATTATAAAAAGGCAATAAGATGACCATCGAAAAAGAAAATAAACCTAATAATGGCGGCGCTTATTTGCAAATAGTAACAGCAATCAATACTTATTTGCGTGATTTAGCTATTTGCAAATAAAAAATTAACTCGGCGTTTATACAGCAAAGTTTACCATTTTGTAAATTGTTACTTGCAAATAATACGTGCGTATAAACGTAGAAAATTATAAACACAATACAGTGAATGTAACGATTACAACACCATAATTGGGTGACGAGTGTGCAGAAAACCTTATTGTGGGATGCTTCACACGACGTAGCGAACAGAGCCGATTTTGACAATTCTCAAGTAAAAGTAAACAACGCCGCAGAAACTTTAAATTCACTGAAATTTCCTAATGTGGGCATTGACGAGGACTCATTTAGAAATGTCCGAAGGGAGAGATAAAAGCTGAACTACGGGTTCAGTTATTAGTCTGTTCCTTTGAACTTCGGACTAAAACCTGTGGAACTGTCAAACTACAATTTTACTCTCTCAAATGAGAGTAAAAGGAGAACAGATGCAGAAGTGCATAGGAACGCAAAAAGCATTATTTCCTGTAAAAACGTCAGTCGGTTTGTTTACATGTCATTTGTACAACACTGATTTAGCTGAAATATCACTAAATAATTATTAAAATCTATACATATTCAAACATTTCGTTGTTTACTTCCATTTTTTTTACAAATATAAGGTACTTTGCTTTCACCGCTGTTAGTTTTTGCTTGCACCTGCAAATCAGCTGATCGTTTGACACTTTTCATGAACTTACAGGAAAAGAAACTCGGGACTAAATCCTGTAACTTCTGACTAGGAACAGTTGCTCAGTTACTCTCTCAAATGTGTTCCCACTTACAGGTTTTATGTCAATAGGAACGACTTCCTGTAAGTTCTGACTAAATCCTGTAAACCGGACTGCTATTGGAACAGACTATATGTTACCATGTGGCCTCGGCGACTGAAGGCTGTGGAAGAAAAGGAGGGAAGCGAGGAAGATATGCACAAGGTCAAAAGGGAATAGAGTCTGCAGAAGACCTGAGAGAAGTTTAGGCTCTATGTGGCCACAGCTTATGCACATTCGCTCCCTATCCGCTAAAGTACTGTTGAATTTTCTCAGGGATTTAGGTCTAGAGGAGGTATTGTTAAGAGTGGAGGGCACAATAGACCACTAGATCGCGATGCAAACATAATTCTATTATCTATCTCTCAATCTAAAATTTAGGTTCTAAATCATATATTTTTTAAAATTTAAAGCAATTAAAACACGTTTCCTATCTAAAAATCTAGTATTAATAGAATTTACTAATCTTACAGGTTCTTTTATCCTCCTATTCGCCTTTGCTTGCTTTTAATTGAAAAATGTCATCGACGCCGGGAATGCACAACCTTGTAACCTTGACGCGCCAATTTGGGTCGGCAGTTAATTTTTAAGCTTGTATTAAAGAATAGATTGGAAAATTATCAGATTTTTTTCTAAGTGTAGACTATAGAACAGTATGCCTTTAAAAATATCTACGGCGCTGAATTAGAAGCTGCAACGCCAACCCAAAATCATAATTTTAATATAACACAGTAAAAAACATAAATTAATATTAATCTATTTAATAAGATTCACTATTTAAAATTTTGGGAAAATTCGCAAACTTCCTAACAACACTGTCAGTTTGCATGCACATGTTCGATAGAACGGCGTTTTACCCCTTTCGGGGAAAATGACAGTAATGCCATCTTTCTTTTTCGAAGTTTCTATCAACGGCGTCGGCCACATGTTCGCTCGGGAGACGAGATTTTTCGCGAAATACCATTGAAATATGGTGAAAAGTGTTGTGAAATCATACAAAGGTGCAAAATAAACTTATCAGTGATATTGTACAATTCAATTGAACCCAAAATTTGCAATAGGTTGCAAGAAATCTTGATAAAACAAAATTTTCAAATACGCAAAAAGAGTACGTTTTTCTCGTCTCTCTTTACAACTTTTTTCTTGGTCTTCGAATTGTCAGATTTCGTCGGTGTATTGCGCTCGTTTCGTCAGCCCTTCGTGCGATTTCAGTTTTCACGAATTCGGGTCGTGTGTGTAGAAAATTGTGCGCAAAGCAAACACCACAATAAAGAAGTTGCAAGAGAAGGAAACAACGAAAACGTGTGTGTGCCGCGAGTTTTATTTTGGACTACTTGTGTTCGCGATCCGACGCTGTAAGTAATTCTAAATTGTGCATTCAAGCCCTTTTAAGGGTAGTTGAGATTGGTTAATCCACATGAAACTATATAGTATTTACTGATAAAAACTATCTAAAATGTTTTTCGTAAGTGATGGGGTTTCTCTATACTCAGCTCACAGCTGCAGAGATGCATTTAAATGCAGTATTGCATAATATGAGGTTAGAGGTTATGGATATAATCAAATTGCACAATGTATAATTCTTGCATTAATTAGGATGTATTATAAAACATATAAGACCATGATTAAAACAGAATCATGATTTTTTATCATGTATAAGACTGTATACATATTGCCTTCAAAAACTGTATACGTTTGCATATTCATGGATATGTAAATATTGGCTTCAAAAATATTTACACTAGTTTGTTGTCCCATAGAAGCCAACCAATTGTATTTGAGATAAACAGTAAATCGATAATACTTCTAAATGCAACCCTGTGTGGTAAATAGAAAATGTCAGTTCATTGTATTCCTTTCGCTTTCGTTTCATTTATAGTTTGACAGTGTGTACCAAACCTAACCCCACTTTTGACCATATTTTCATACAGTCTGACGTCCGTTGGAATATTACGCGAAATTTCTTAAAATTTTCTATTATTTTTTCACCGAAAAATTAGTAGAAAGCGTTAAATGCCAGTTTCGGTAATACTAAAATTATAAAATTTCGTTGCTGTCGACTTGCTGTGGAAATTCAGTTCATAAAATTTCGTTTCGCTAAGGATCCTCAATTTTAACTCGAAAGGATATGATGTCATTTGCAAAGATTGTGTATAAATTGTCTATTGTTTAATACTAGTGAATTTACATTGTTTTCTGTATATAAACAACAGTGAAGAATCCACAGTGAATTTATACATACGAAATGCGGTCGTCCATATAGATTTCGCAATTAATTGTGCGGGTATTTGCGAAGGCCATAAGCAGTTCCTTTGACATTGTTGTTTCATCAGAATACTTGATTTAGACTAGGTAGTCTTGGTTAGCCGTTGTCCTACACAAGTGTGTATGTCGTTCCCATATTTGCAGAAATAGCTTAATCTCATAGTAAAAATTTCCGTTCTCTTTTTCAGTATCTACGCATTTGTTTGAACGTTTGTCTTTTTGATTGGGCAAGGAAGCAGAAAAGAGTTTCCATAACGTCTCAAAATTTCTGGAGTTAGTAACGTAACTGACGTTACCTATACTCCGGAGGCACACAATAAACACACTTAAAAGCTAACATGTCAGCAGCTAAGGAGGAAACTTCAAAACCGAGCGCCACCACCGCCACTCCAACGGTGGTCAGCTCAGCTAGCCAACCGGTAGCAGCAGCTACTACATCCTACGCTAATGTTTTGCAAAATTTGGAAACTAAAAAAGGTGCCATTGCCAAAAGTGGATCCGTTGACGTGGCAGTTGTTGATACTGACAATAAAGAAAACCAACCGAATCTAAAAACAATCAAGTCATGGAGTGAAGAGGCTGCTGCAGCTGAAGGAGCCACCGACGGAATTGCCACTGCTATTGCTGAAACTGGTGCTACTGTGGCTGGTGAAAAGCGGGCTGCTATCACTGATGCTGGTGCGGAAAATTCTTCAGAAATCGATGATAATAATGATTTTGTACCAGTGATTTCACATCACCGACGTGATCGCAAGAAACCACGTAAGGACAAACCATTCGGTCGTGAACGTCAGGGTGGAAATGGCAATGAAAAGCTTGCTGCCGGGGGGAATGTTTCTCGTGCCGGTGGCGGCAATGGCGTTGGTGGTGAAGGCGGAAAAAATAAACGCGTAACTGGAGCAGGTGATAAAGATGGTGATAAAAAGTTTACATCACGTCCACGTCAACGCGCCGGTAGCCCACGCAAGGGCGGTGCTGTTGGTGGAGCGCTCAAGTCACCAAAAGATCGTAAAGACACCTCGCCGAGTGCAAGTGCTGAGAATACTAGTAGCGGCAATGAAGCCAAAAGTAGTGATGCCGAATCGTCGGCAGCTGCCAGCGCAACAGCTGCGCCACCACAACCGAAAAAGTACGTTGCTGCACCCCCACCGAAGGTCAATGCTTGGAAGGTAAGTGCGAATAAAAGTAATTTTTGTGTTTAAATTTTTGTATGTCTTCGACACATTGCTGCTTGGAAGAAGCATATTGGCCTATTTCCAATACCTGATAAAGAATGAATCTACAAGTTTATGTGGAGTACTAAAATTGAGCTGTTGAAATGTAAAATAGTTGCATATATACAAATACTTTCCTATTTACATATTATACTTTCCTATGTACATATTATACTTTGCTATGTACATATTATCTATAATTATAAATACTAGCCTGTAGGTAGTTATATTGAAATCAGAAGAAGTTTAACTTCCTAAGGCTAGAGTTATAACTGCGCATTAAATTTTGTGAAATTGTACCAAACTATAAAAAACTATCTATGTATGTACATACAAACATATGTATGTATGTATATGAAAAAAAAGTAAACAAATGTGCGTAGAATGGAGCAAATAGCAAAAATACATAGACAGCAAAGCACTGAAAGCGAAAAGTTAAACATAATGCTGTAGTTGGTGGTTGCTGCGCATTGGAGTAATTATTATAAGTATTAATTATTTGTTGATTAGAAAGGTCCGAATGTTCTATTTTTTGGGGTTTGTTTAATACTTTTGAATTTTCTGCTTGGGCCTCTAAAATTGTACTCTCAATTACGTGCACTTTTCTGAGCACCCACGGAGTGCTATGTTTTTTAAAGTTCTTTTCACGAAACTGGGTAAGCGGTTGTTTTTATGACATCATAAAACATAGGGAAGGGAGTTTCGCTGAGTGCTGCTGGAGTGGCAGTACTGGTTCAAATATAAATCTAGGTACCGTTCCGGTTACCAAGGCTGCAGAGTGAAATGAACGATAAGCGGTCTCAGATTAGGGTAGGTCAAGTTGATCAGTTGTAATTTGTATTAAGAAATGTTAAACAATAGAAAAGGCGTATGAAGTAAAAACCTCCATGAAAGCAATTATTAGAATTGTTAAAAGCTTCAGAACTGGTTAACGCGAAATCAAGTTAAAGAAAAAACCATAATATAAATGACATTATTTATTGAAACCGAAAGTTCAAACCAGTAAAGCAACAAGCGATAATTAATTTAATTTAGAACAACAAGGAATTATGCAATACTCGATCAACGGTGCGGTTAAGCTTTTTGAGTGTGGGGTAGAGGTGTCAAAGCTTATAGGCTGGTAGCCAGATCTGTATATAAATCAAAACAGGGCTGGTGGAAGTTCTTTACAGTATTATTCTTTCATATTAGTTTTAAAATTTCACTACTTGCAGTATGTATTCAACTGAATGAAAGTTCATTGTAAATTATGATTGGGAAATGGTCCATCGAAAATAACAAAAATATGTTAATGTCAAGGCCAACATTTTTTAGTGTGATTAAACACTGTATAAAATATAATCCATGAAGCGTAT
>NW_016178043.1:0-8095 GCF_001687245.7 Rhagoletis zephyria
AACGTGTAATCAACCAAATCTGACAGTATGAGGGGCGCGTCTACTATTCGTTTGGAGATTTTTGGCGATCAAAATTAGCGATAGCGATCCGGCTGCTGCCATCCACAAACGAGTCAATATTTGTGCAGTTTCATATTAATACAAATCCATATACATACATACATATGTATTAGTAAATATCGACAATGGTCACATTCAATAAAATGTTCCAAAATATACAGACAATACGAAGTAATAAACAAGTACAATTTTCTTTTTACGCTCATTTACTCGGTTCAACTTGAGTTTCTATGTCAGCTGGCTCTTCCACATAGTAACCATTCTCAGCGCCATCGGTTTTTGCTTGTCCGTTGACTGTACATTTAGGGGCTGACCATTCATTGCAACTTGTCTGTTGAGAATCTCCAGAAGCTTCCTCTTCTGCTTCTTCTACAACATTTTCATTTTCAAGACGTTCACGTTTACGTGGACTAACAGCCTCATTCCCATCATCTTCAGCAGCTATCTCGCAGTTTTGTTCAAAAACATAGTTGTGAATTTGGTAGGCAATCTCCGTTTCGACCATGTTACTGGGAGACTGCATCTGATGTTCAAAGTCGCTGAGGTAATATACCTTTCCGTAGGTGTCCACCACATAGGTGGCAGTATTGCAGGTCGCCGTCCATTGTGGTACGTAGTCGTGGAGGTAGGCACTTTTGTAAGGAGTAATATTTGGCATCACCTGCGGTATACAATAACAACCCGGACTGTAATATTCTAAATCGCTTTCCTCTATGCTGGGACATGGCACAACCGATTTCCGATTGGAGCTCCGTTTTCTTGACATTTGACCCGACTTTATGACTTTCAAATCTAGGCTTCAAACTGGTCGGGGGCCTCTATCGGCTCCAATTGATTGGCGACGTTGATGCAAATGCGTAAATAAAAAATATGCACTTGAAATTGGCGCATTAAATAGAAATTTAAGTAGATTTCCAATATCATCAAGTAGCACAATAAGGATTGTTTATATATGTATATAAATATATATTTATAAAATAGATATGCAGTCAAATCAATGACAAAAAAATTTTGAACTTGTTTGCTACAAATTTTGTTTTTTTGAAAGCTTTCAACCATGCTACTCTCCAAGAATAAATGCTTATTTTTTATTTTTGATAGATTTCCAAGCTATCAGTCAACAGAAGTGAGTGCACATGAGAGCGGATCGAAAAAGTTTAAAAACCAGTCTATATTTTAAGGGTTATGCTGACTACACACGGGGCCACCATTGAAGCAACGTTGTGACGCAACCTATTTTTCTTGTTCAATGTAAACGAGGCAACCATTGCGGCAACCTCAGTGGTGTGTGCTCTGTTATGAAATGAACATACGGAAGAAAATTTTGTTTTCTACCAAAACACCTTTTCAGCTCAACTGTTTTCAAAGAACTAAGGCCGATTTCGTTTCTACCGAAAAATGCAACCTTCTCTTTGCCTTCTACGCACAAACACTAAGGCTGCATTTCTTTATTCATTCTGAACGTTTGGAATAAACTTTTTTGTTTACTTATTCTTTAGAACGTTCCTGATGATATGTTAACGTATATTTCAAAGGCATTCTGTTTATTCCGGCTGTGAAATGGGATTATCCGGAATGTATAAAGAAACGCAACCTAAAAAAAGGGCGACGAGAAGGCAAGATTTTTTATAGAAACGAAAACGCCATAATCCAATAAACTCAATACACAACGAAACACGCGAGGCAACCGTCACGGCACCAACACAAAATATCAAAATATTTTGAGTTTCGTGCGACGGTGCGGCAATACGATTTTCTATGAGCAACAATGATACACACGAGGCAACGCTGGAAGCATCATGCCCTGATTTTTTCAACGGTTGCCTCGTGCGTAGTCAGCATTAGGGAAAGCGTATCCCGAAATTCAATTATGAATGTAGTAATTTGCCTCTAAGTTAAGCTTTTTGTGTTAAAATTAGTGAACCGAGTTAAGAGGTAATATCGCGAACGACGGGTCCGATTTTCATGAAATTCTGAATATTAATAGCTTTCAGCAACCATAATAACAAGGGCAAAAACGAAAAATCCTGTAGCTGGAACACGGACTGATCTTTTCGAAAAAATCGTATTTATAATCCGATTTACTTGAAATTTGGCATGTAGATAGATTATTGCCCTGATTAAACACAAGGGGTACGTATTCTCCGGCAAGTAAAGGGGTACAACAATCCTAGCGGGTGACAGCATTAAAATTCCGACTTTACTTATTTTGGAGCACCCTAATGCACATACATATAATAGAATGAAATGATTGTATTATGCAGCTTTTTGCTGCATTTAAAATGCAACATTTAGCACTTTCGAACATATTTATGTTTTCGAGAGCGTTCATGATATCGCATTTAGCAAATCGCTTATTCAGATCCATACTTATCACGATCAATTCGCACGGAGAAGATAACGTGCAAAAAAACCCTATTGAAAAGGAAAAAAGGAATTTTTAACGAAAAATTCAAAACACCAAATTTTTGACCATAACCGAAAATTTGTTTGTGTATATATGTATTCATTTGTCGGTGCTGTCAATTAAAACTTCCTCATTTAATTAGGAAACAAAACAAACATAGTTGATCATAAATTGATCCAGATTTCTATCAACATCACATCGATGTTGAATTTGCGTAACTGTTCTTTATCCAAATAATTTACAATAATAAATGAAATCCCGATCGGCGATCACTGAAACGCAGCTAACAACTATATATCCGAAAAAGCAATGTTGTCACTTTCTCTCATTAAACCATGTTCGAATCGTGGAAATTTTTGAAGATCATAGGGTTGCTTTTGGCATTTATATTTTTAATGCAGAACGGGAGTTGCATTTATATAGGTGACGAATTTCGTATGGATAAATGTGCATTTAGAGCAAAATACGCTAAATGTGCTTTTACGCGTAAGCAAAAACCGCCCATTACAAAGCGCAAAGCAACCGGGTATTGGTTATCAATCTATACATATATGTACGTAATGAAATTGTAACAGGCCGATGTCTGTGCATTATAGTTACTAAAGAACAAGTAATTTTTAAGCAAACACAACCGACTTCAATTATCATATACATATATATATATTTAGGAGTCCCGTTAATTACGAAGAAAAAAATTAGAGAGTTGCCACCTGTTTGAAAACTGCAGTTTAGATAAATTGACAAGATAGATTAAATATGTAATATCGATGTCAAAAGAAAGAGGTTTAAGAGCGAATCTCAGAAATGAAGTTACTGGAGAGTTGCTGGCAAGTTACTGGATAATTTGTAAAGAAACACAACTAAAAACTAGAGTCCAACCGATTAATCGGCATCGGAATCGGCTAATATCGGCACAAAATTGAGCATCGGCATCGGCCTTTTTCCGCCGATTCCCTGCCGATTATTTGGAATTTCTTTTCATATGTTCAGGTGAAGCGACAAACAACAACAAAAAACATTTGCAGACAGCTCACAAAAATGATTTTTACGTTTTTCCATACAAAAGTATGTTCGAAAATTTAAGTTGAAGAAAATTGCTAAAAACTAACGGGATTTTATAGCAGTTTGAAACTTGCAATTCATTATACTAGAATTGAATGGTCTACAAAACTGCATACGAAAATTCTGATTGAAAGGTTTGAAAATTTGGCGAAAATATTATTGAGCAAACCTTTAATTATTGAAACATGCGTTGTGCATACATTTTCTGGGAATACCCCCTATTGTAAAATATTTCAATTAATTATTTATTTACCATAGAACAAACCTTAGGCCAGGTAAATGAACTTATTTTGCATTAAATTATAAAAAATAAATATAAATAGGTGGTAACCTTCATTTAAACATTTCTGTTTTAAAGCTCTTTCAGTCCTCTTACATATGGTACCAAATTTGTTTAATTTGGATAAGCGGTTTGTTTATACTAGGAAAGACTTTTATTTCGGCCTTAAAAAATAGTTGGCCAAGTTTAACTGTTATAAGTGAACTAAAAAAAATAAAAGTCCGGATTTTTCAGTTATTATTGGACTTATTCCTAAAACGTTCGAAAAATAAAAAGAATAAGGGATTATTGTCTAGGAGGCCCTGGGATCAAAGTATAACTTTCTTCTACGACAATATTTTGCCCCGGACTTTTATAACATCGGCCCCTAGTAAAATCATATCCAAGGTAGGACCTATGAAACAGCTACAAAAGTTCGTAAAAATACTAATAAATACGTATGTATGTACATTTTTTCAATTATTGTTCTGGCTTGAATTGATTAAAATGTCTCTAATTTCGGTCAGTTAGTTTGCCTCCCTCTAATATAACTAAATCTACGTCCTCAACACACAACGGTCCCCCTCCGAGAGCTCATCGGAATAGGTAGGTGATTTTTTTTTGCTTCGCTGCGTGCCAAACGCCTCTTGTAAGCCAAGTAACTGAGCCAGACTACTAGCGGAAACATAGCCAACCCCAATGGCATAAGAAAGAGTATCCAGAATTCGCGTCGATCAGTATAAGCTGCTCCATTGTTATTGTAATCCGTCCAATATTCCACAATTTTCTTGTTATCAACTTTCAGGTAAGCTTCACTTATGTTATACCCATGGAAGTTAATTGCCGCACAAGCATAGAAGCCCTCATCTTGCCGACGCACACCGTTCAAAATCAACTTGCTAAGGTAAATGTCGTCTCCAATATATTTCTCAAGCGCCGTGTACAATAATTCATAGGTGTTGCCATTATAATTGATAGTTTGGAAGTTGGGCTTAGGATTGACTCCTCTTTTGCCAATACGGCCAGTATACACCAAACCAACGGAATTGGCTGTAGTCAAGCGGCGAAACCACTTTATGGTCGGATGCTCTTCGCTTTGCACACGACAATGGAATACTGCCTGCTCACCGGTACTTGCACTTTTATTCAAAGGATGAGGGTCAATAAATTTGGGTACCACCATGCTTTTATCTGTGGAGAAGAGCAAATATTTGATTTCAATTTTAATGTTTCATGCAAATGTAATATGTATGTATTTATAATGCTCCACTTTGGAGTAATAGGAGTTTTTCGCCGCGCCTGATCCCGTACTTCTCGGTCTAAATATAAAAAGTAAAACTGTCATTTGATAAAAATGCGCTCAAAACAAGTATGGGATCAATTTCAAGTAAAATATGGTAAAAATGGCAAGTTCCGACAATGTACGGTATCAGACCTATTACTAGAAGTTGCACTAACTAAAGATTTCCAATATTTTTTAATTTTAACGCAACTAAAAATCAATATATCGGAACGTTTTTTTGTTTGATACTAGGTGTGTATTCTTATTCTCCTAAAAAAATTATACAGCAGCAAAAATCGTCAGAATTTTGTCTCAAAAAGACAAAATATCCATGGAAGTATGAGAACGTAAAATTTGCAAAAAACAGATGGTTCATTTGGCTATTTATTTTCTGCTTGGCACATTTCCCTCGATTTTCAAAATTGAATACTTGATTGATTATGATGCATTCAGCGAATTATAAGTCCCCACATCGTTTAATGCAATAAAAAATTTTAGTCAGTTACGGCTTTTTTGCATTTCAGCGACGATGTGAGATAGGGCATTTCTATATAACTTATATATTTGGTACATAAGTATTTTAGGGTGGTTCCTAAGCCTCAATCCCTACGTCGCTGCTACTATAGTCGAAGATATTACATATACATTTTGGTCCCGATTGAAGTCGGTTAGGGCGTGTCGCACAGGGCAGAGCTGAGAAGTTTCCGATTACGATTACATTTTAATTACGATTGCTTACTTCTAATCCTTAAATTATATGCGATTACGATTACTTTAATTATAATCATAAATACACAAATTACAATAATAACTGTAATATTAAAAATTTAAGGACTATGATTACAGTAATTGTAATCATGAAAATTACGATTACGAGTACTTTTATTATAGTCCTAAAAATATTATGATTACAATTAATGTAATCGTAATCAAGAAAATGTTGATTGCGATTTACTGATATCTGTAGAGATTTAAGCTGAAACTAGTCAAGAACATTAACGCACCGGTACGTAAACTCGAGTCAGCTGACACAATCTATCAATACTCACGATCTCTGAGAACAAAATAGTAGAGCGTTGATAGTTTTAAAATATTTTAAATATATTTGGCTCACAAATGCCACTTTGGACAGTCGGAAGGTTTAATAAATCTGTAGACAAATTTCTTCTATATATATTTCATGTCAAAATATATTCGAAACTCTCTTAAACATTTTCTACTCCTGGCCAGTTTACTAAGCTCTCATCCTCTCCCGAATCGTTGAACTAGAACTTCGTTGTACTCATTTTTACCACGTTTTTATAAACTCGCTTTCTTTTTATTTCAATTTGCACAAATTTACATGCATATGTATGTATAAACACACTAAGGGTATTCATCAACCTTATAAATGCATTGAAAACCGTATAAACTTATAACTGTGTAAACCCTATAAATGAACTGTCAAAATTTGTATGGGAACTCGTTTACACATTTCTGATAAATTTATCCAGCGATTTCACTGAATAAACTTGATAAACTGAAGCCAATGCAACTCTGTCGCAACTCTAGCTATGTTTTCTTGGGCAATAATCGGGATCAGCATAAAAATTTTGCAAGCAAATTCAACAACAACGATATTATCCTGATAGAGATCTGGTTCAATTATTATCCGTTCTGTTAGTTTTGTTTCACTGATAATTTGGCCGAAAAGTTTGGTAGCCGTGACAAATGAATTCATACACAAACAGATATTCTGCCATTGTTTCTTTTAACTTGCTTCAAATAAAAAGCCTTTAAGTTATTTGTATATTTATTTAAATAGATATTATCTCATTAAATATAATTTTTCCCATTTACCGAGCTAGTTAAAGTTAGTATAAAATTAGTGATACTGTGCTCTTTAACCAAAGAAAACACGACTATTGTCGCATGTGTAAACGAAAAGAGTGTGTTGGTCGTTCATATAACAGAGTGCGTATACTTTATAAGATTATCTGCTTGATAAAGTTATCGCTTTAGATGAATACCACTACTATTTAGTTTGCTCGATTTGTAAACAAAGCTTCTCAGCGGTGAAAAATATTCTATTGTGAAACACCTAAACGAGCGAAATGCACAATAGCGCTATCCTTCATCGACTGAGCGCCATTTTACCGAATGAAAATTCGTTCATTCAGCACTTTCGACCACTGTCGAAGATCGAATGCAAATCATTTAGCGGCCTAGGTTTTTGTAAATTGTGTCCAACTACATCTACGGATGTGGAAAGTAGGTTTATTCAAATTTAATTGGATATTTTGGCAATTTATCGATTTTTTTTTAGCGCTCATTTTCAGTTTTTTGTTTGGCATATTTTTGCCACCCCCCTACTTACTTCTTACTTCGAGATGAAAAAGTCGAGCATGCACTTTGTCAGATCTGGGCTCTAACGGAATTACTGTGCATTTATATAAGCCAGAATACTCTTCGGTGACGTTGCGGAGTAACAAATCAGATTTGCAGAAGTTTTCCTCACAGGGAAGCTGCAACCAATCGTGATGGCGATCACCGTCCACAGTTTTTTCACGGCATTGCTGCAAGCATTGTTTAATTTATTGATGTATGTTTTGACAAGCAGGTATTATATTTTTATACATGTGTATGTAGATATGTATGTAGATATAAAAAAAAAAAAAACTTTTTCGGAAAACCCCAAATTTTTACAATTAAATATGCTCCTACCTTAAAATACCAGTAAATCTTGGTTTCTTCAACATTTCCCCCATTTACTAAGCCTTTGATATCGCATTGCAATAGGATATTATATCCCTCCTGTGGCTGAACATATTCAATGTTTTCTGTAAAAAAAAATTAAATAAAAAAAAATGGAGTTATAGTTTATGAGTTTGTAGGTAAATAATGAACAACTTTTCATCGAAATTTCCAACTTGTTCTGTATTTCTAGAATATTTTTGGGTATGCAGTTTTATGGCTCATAGTATAATAAAATGTAAGTTTCTAGATGCTTAAAATTCCCGATGATCTATAATATATATATATATAT
>NW_016178044.1:0-8094 GCF_001687245.7 Rhagoletis zephyria
AAAATCACTTCGTCATCATTTTGCAAACACGTGCATGCATTGGAAGTGATTTTGTCATCGATATTTTTATCGGCTTTGTTATCGATATTTTCATNTATGGGCATAAATGATTTTCCATACAAAATCACTTCGTCATCATTTTGCAAACACGTGCATGCATTGGAAGTGATTTTGTCATCGATATTTTTATCGGCTTTGTTATCGATATTTTCACCGATTTTGTTATCGAAATTTGTATCGATGTTGTTATTGATTTTGCTATCGATATTTTCGGAACTTATTGATATAATGATCGATATTTTTATCGATTTTGTAATCGATTTTGTTATCACTTTGTTATCGATTTTGTTATCGATTTTGTTATCGATTATTTATCGGTTTTGTTATCGATATTTTTCTTGATTGTTTTAACGATTTTGCTATCGCTTTTGTTATCGATATTTTTATCGCTTTTGTCATCGATATTTTTATCGGTTTTGTTACCGATTTTTTTATCGATTTTTCTATGGATATTGTTATCGCTTTTGTTGTCGGTATTTTTATCGGTTTTTTTTATCGATTTTGCTATCGATATTGCCATCGTTATTGTTATCGATCGTTTTATCGATTTTGTTATCGACTTCATTACCGATTTTGTAATGGATTTTTTGATAGATTTTGTTATCAATTTTGTTATCGACTTTGGAATCGATTTTGTTATCGACTTCATTACCGATTTTGTAATGGATTTTTTGATAGATTTTGTTATCAATTTTGTTATCGACTTTGGAATCGATTTTGTTATCGACTTCATTACCGATTTTGTAATGGATTTTTTGATAGATTTTGTTATCAATTTTGTTATCGACTTTGGAATCGATTTTGTTATCGATTTTGTATTAGATTTTTTGATACATCTTGTAATCGATTTTTTATCGATTTTGTAATCGATTTAGTTAACGATTTTGTTATCGATATTTTAACGATTTTGTTATCGATTTTGCTATCGATATTATTATCGCTTTTGTTATCGATATTTTTTCTTAGTTTGTGCTTTCGTTTTTGATTTGGATATGCTCTTAACCATACCACGTATTCTACGTTTAAATAGCGGGTCCCTGCAAAAATCGTTGGACCATGTAGTCTATTTGTGATATATTGGAGTACTTACAAAAGTGTTCCTCTGTCATGCTGTAGCGGACCAACTCGTGTCTCGGCACCAGCTTATAGTTACCCGATCACTGCTCGTGTTTTAACGAAATGTGATTGAAGTTGAGCATTTGAAAGCACATTTGCATGTCTGGCTGTAGCTGAACATGTACAGATGCTCGCTATTAGTTCTTAGCTCCCAGCATTTTCGGGTTCGAATGTCGTCAGAGGCTACATGTAATTTTTAATTTTTGTTTTTGGTTTTATTAATTTCAAAAAAAGCATATGTGAAGTGAAAGACAAAAGCGTGTACAAACGAAAAAATATAACAACAATGTCATTGGAGTATGTTGGAGTAGTTTTGTGCTACTCTGATGTGATGCAGAGATGGAGTATATGGTCCTGCCCTAGGACATAGCAATGTTAATTGGACCATATTTTTTATATGAGTTGTGGTTAATTTTGGAGTACTCCTTGGTCCTTCAGGAGTACTCTTTATATGCAAGCATGGAGTAGTCGCGATTTTTGCAGGGGTGTATCTCCGATACAGCCTGCAGACCAAGACGAAGGCGCTGGACTGTTCCTTTTTATTTATTTTGTTATCGATATTATTATTGGTTTTGTTATCGATATTCTTATAGATTTTGCTATCGAAATTTTTTATCGCATTTTTTATAGATATTTTTATCGTTTTTGTTATCGATTATTCGTAGATTTTTTATCGATTTTGTCATCGATTTTATTATCGATTCTGTTATCGATAATTTATCGATATTGTTATCGATTTTGTTTTTGATATTTTTATAGATTTTGCTACCAATATTTTTATCGATTTTCTAAGCGATTTTTTTATCGATTTTGTTACCGATGATTTATCGATTTCTTATCGATATTTTTATCGATTTTGGTATCTTTTTTATCGATTTTGTCATCGATATTTTTATCGGTTTTGTTTTCGATATTTTGTTGGATGTTACTATCTATTTTGTTATCGATAGTGTATAAAGGTAATATCGATTGTTTTTGGGTAATAGCGATTGTACTATAGCGATATCTTCTGGTTCAGTATTTATTTTAGTCTTTTTTCTTGCTTTAGTTGATTTATCTTATGCAAATTGAGCTAATATTTTGTTTATTTGATGTTAAAAAAGGTATAAAAAAAATTTGGAGAGCTTCGAAAAGGACGGGTAAACTTACACCTTTTTAAATACCATTAATTTTTAAATTTTCATTTAGTTCTAACATATTGTTAAGCACTTAAAAACCATGTGTAGTATGTTATAAATGTATAGTTAGTTTAAACAAACTTTCATAGCAGAAATAGGCGAAAAACTTTTACGAAAGCATTGCCGATATATCGATATTTTTAATAATAATATCGCATGCTATTGACGGCCTGACTAACGATAGTTTTGCAGCTCTAGCAAGCGGTACCGAATAGTAGTTACATATGTGAATAATTCCACTTTTCCTCCCGATAATAGATGGTTCTTAATGTACCGAAATGAAAGTTTATGACTCAATTGCATAAAAAATTTGAAGATCGGCTTTATAGATATGTATGTAGTGTGAGCGATGGCGGATATAATGCCTAATAAGAGGCAAATATAGCTCAACTTGATAATTATACCAAATTTTAATTCTATAGAAACTTGTTAAAATATAATACAAGTAGATAATTTTAAATAAAATTACCATCGCTATTGCGTTATCGTCAAGCCAATTTACCTTGTACATACACATGCATATGTATGTATGTTGTTAAATTTATAATGCAATGTCTGAACCACATTTGAAATAAGTGGCATCTTTTACAAATAAAATTTCTAAAACGCAAAATAATTAGGTTTTTGTTAAAAAATAGAAAATTCGTTTAAAAACTTTGGCGCGTACCATTGCCGCAGTGAAAAAAAGGATAACAAAAAAAAAATGCAAAACCATCATATAACCAGGAAAAAAATTGCATGCAAAACTAATACAACAAAGTTTCGCAGTGACTTTTTTTCCAGCCGTTATGAGTGGTTAAACTTTTCGAATACGTTTGTCTGGCTGTCAGTTGCTTTTATAAAACGCAGTCATTTTCTCTGCGCTTTTTACGCGGTTACGCGTTGGTTTTAATACAACTTTGCGCACATACTGCATTACATGTATTATATTCAAGCATATATATTATACGTACATATGTATGTATACATATTTTGTAAATGTAGCTAGACGTCTGTGCTGCCACCAAATCACAAATTAAGAACTAATTGGCTAGCACAAATATAGAAGGACAACCGTCAGCAGAACACAGTAGTTCTAACCGCTGGCTATCCTTGCGGGAAAAAGTGCAGTCTAACTCATAAAAAGTATAGAAAAAACGTGGTTAGCCTTTGCATTTGCAGTTTATCGTGCAAATGCAGAAAAACTCAAAACTCGCTTCATTGGTCAAGGCGATATTGCGCTTGAATACGCACGAAAGGTAGATGAACATAATTGCAAACACTGTAAAAATATTTAAAATTCATACACTTTTACAGGTAAGTACTTAAAAATCAACTCAATCGGATAGCGTTTAGACTCAGATTAAAGACTTAGTGTATGATAATGCGAATCCATATTACATATATTACGAGTTATAATGGGTACACAGATTAGGAGCGCGTGTATGGAGTGTTCCATATTTTAACTCGGAGAAATAGTTGTCGATTGTGGGACATAATGAGTATACTTATAAAGTGCTTCACGAAATATCAATTCAAGCAAATCGACGACAACCTCTGGATTCGAAGGTATACCGACAGCCGATAAACGGCATTTACAGGGAGTCGGTTTACATTGACTGCCGACTTGTGACTGCTGTTTTGGGGAAGTTTCCATCCGATGCGGATGGCACAGAGATTTGCTTGCCTCGGGAGACTCGCAACAGCATAACCGAACTTCGCTCTGAATACTGCAGCAGGTGAAACTCGTAGATGTGCCTAGCGAGTGCCCGGCATGTGGACTCACAGCATCTTTTCGCATACCCGCAATACCCCAATCAGCTAACGCCCTTGTCCCTGTGGACACGCCCAGTTGGGGTTGCGTACTTCCTGGGTCTCCCGTTGAGTTTGACAACAACGAATAATGAATGGACAAGCCGATTTAGGCAGGATTAAGTAAGCCGCTACTACTACAACAATAACAACAACGACGAGTTTGCACGAGAAGGGAGCTTAACTGTTTTTATAGAACGGGAGCCATGCTTTGACCCCAGTCGGTATTTTTTGAAAGGTTAAATTACTGAGGCAATAAGGAATAAGTAGAGGGCTGGACTCTTCGACTATCGTTGCGATAGAAAGGATTTTGTTTTATGGAACCGTAAATGATTAAATTTTAATATGTACCGAACTGATGTGATGACCACAACCGAATTGAGAATGACAGCTCTGGTACTTATACATACTATATAGTAAATATAACTTTCGAAAGGACTATCGGACCAATTTGGCACATCCAAGCTACCGTCGCCACAAACTTGGAAAGATAATATAGGAAATGTTTTTTTTTTCATCTATACAAAGGATAAATACATTTTTTCTGCATCGATGGATTACAGCAAGGAATATTCACCTAAGGTTTAACAAAGGCGGCTAAATTATTTAACTAACAGAACTAACCTACAGAAAATCTATCTGTTACCATAGCTGACCTTATTGTCGCTCTTTGAAACAATGTCCAAGCTTTCGGTATGCGCGGTTCGTTGCATTAATTTTGACCACTCCCCAGTTGTGTATGGGTAGGGTTGGGCTAAACTATGGCACCAAGCTCTCGCCCAAGCTCGTAATGGAATATCTTGGGCTTAAACTATTTCCAAGCGAGCAACTGCGTAAACTTCGCCTAATTTTTCGATGGCTTCTTTGTACTACTACTTTTGCTACTACTTTTGCTAATGCGGCTCGCGGTCAGTTTCATTTGTTCTATCTATTTGTTGTCTATGGCCTATTTAGTAATGGTTTCAATTTTTTACCAGTTTAGTCTCTGCATGTAGTATGTTAATAACTGTTTTTAAAATTTTTGTATCCACGCAAATCGTTTTTCAGTGTAATTTTCATTGCTATAATCACAAGTTTTAGCAGCAAACATATCTTCGCGATATTATTCCCAACCCATTATTATTCAACGTCCGCAATGTTGACTTCTATTACTCGGGTTAAGCGGAAAAGTTTAAGGAGCGAGAGCATAGAAACTGAAAATGTAGCAAAAAAAAAACGAATATATAACACAAATACGAAAGCATAAGCAAAGAAGGAACTACAATGTAAAGATAAGATTGAAAATGAGTCGGCAAATGAAAAAAATTGAAAATGTCAACAGAACTGCGACGTGCGGCGCTAGGACGTAGCTGCAATGAATTAACGTTGTTGAAATTGTGCGACTCAACAAATTAAGCAGCTCAAATGATTCACAACTCAAGAGCAGAAGAGAAATATAGAGGAAGCGTCTTTTAAATTGAAGAAATAAATAACGGTTTAATTTATGCAAATATATGTACCTTCAATAAAAAAATATTACAAATATTGAGTGCTCATTTGCTCGAGAAGCGTCTATTCATTTTACGATTACAAGTAAGTACATATATCGCTCATAGGCCGCACTGCTGCCTATCTCTTTACAGCATAAAGCTTGTGAGGAAAAAAAACCCTCAGCAAGTGCGACAATAAGTTCAACAAACATTTACAACTGGCAAAAGTAAAATTGCAAAACCAACTAAAGCAGCAAACTGCTAACAACTAAGCTAAGCGTTGCTTTAACGAGAACTTGCAGTTGGCTGATTCAGCCAGATATATGTATGTACGTAGGCGTATACAAACTTACATATATACAAGTTCAACTGTTTATGCCACAACTTATTGCAACAACAGTGCATTGTATGGAGGAGGGGTCAAGCATAAAAAGGCACACGGTCGACTGTCGACGGTCGCCGGTTGTTAGTTTGTTCACTTTCCGGTCTTTCGCTTTGTTCCTCCAAACCCGTGCACCATCAGCTAAGCTCCGTTTCTCGTGCTGCTTTCAATGCTTTACAAAAAACTATTTAAAAGTTACCGTCACTGATAAGATAACAACATTGGCAGCAGCAATTCGAGAAACAAATGCAACAGCAACGGCAACAGTCCAACAAAAAAAAAAATCCGGAATGCGACGACACAAAGTGGACGAAACTGAATAAAGGCACTTGGCGCTGCGAGTATTAAGTATTAATACCGTTCAGTTTCTAGAGCATTAAAATGAAAATAAGAATAATAAGAAAAAAGTTGAGAAATAGTTGTACGAGTACGAGCTTGAAAAATGTAGTTCGAGTCAATGTTTTTTGCCTTAGTGAAATTAATTAATGCAAGTGGCTACAAAAGTGAAGACATTAGTTTCAAACAATCACAAAGTCTAAAGTCTGATTAAAGGTTAGAAATGATTAAATCAAAATGGAAAGCAAATGAAGGGTTTGTAATTTAATTAAATGAGATTAAAAATGATTAAAAAGGTTAACGATAAGATATTCTTGCCAATGAAAAGTCTGGGAGCTGGCCTTGCATTATATTTTCGGTGGAAGGTAGGATATACCTAAGGCATTCGATATTATCGAAACTTATTTATGTCCTCTACAGCTCCAAGAATTCTGAAATTATTTGCTTATAAGCAAAGTGACTATATCATTCTTACTCGAAGATTAGTAGCTATTTTGCTATTTACATTTCGGCCAAACAGTAACCATTTGGCAATACCCCATTTTTCGTGTACTGCATACATAATTAGATAATAAGGGATAGATATGTATATCTATAGCTCTTCCAAAAAAAGAATCTATACTTTTTATTTATTTATTAGAAAGATAATTCAACTTTTGTATGGTATTTTCTCTAACCCCTAAAAAGATTTCTACTTCAGTACGGACTTGGTGTTGACCTATTAGAACTCCCAACAACAACGATATATTTTTAAACTTTTGTCCGCTGCTTCTTTTATTACGGCTACCTCTGTTTCAAAAACAAGAAATTTCCTCGAAGACGACAGGCAATGGCAATGCTAATATGTATCTAGTTGTAGTAATGGCTGTGGTAATAGTGGTAATGTTGATGGTAATTTTAATGGTAGATTAGATTAATCTAATGGAAACGCTAATGGTAATGGTAATGATAATGATTAGATGTGGTAATGGTATTGGTAATGGTAATGATAATGGTGATGCTAATGTTAATGCTAATGATAATAATAATAATGGTAATGGTAGTAGTAATGGTCATGTAATGGTAATGGTAATTGTAATTGTAATAGTAATGGTTATGACAATGGTAATGTTAATTTTAATGGTCATGGTTATGGTGGAGCTATCTAGTGATTGATGTTCGTAAAGGTAATGGTAATCGTAATGGTAATGGTAGTGGTACTAGTAATGATACCTAACGGTAATGGTAATGGTAGCAGTGTTATCAGTAGTAAGTTTTGGCTTGAGTGTCTAAGAAAAATTCCACTAACCCACAAGCACAAGGAAGAGGAAGGCAGGAGGGGGGGGATAGATTTCGAGCTAATTATACTAAACTTGGCAAAAATTTCTTAAACAGACCAATCAAGAAGTAGAAGATAAGCCTGCCCTGAAAGTTAACTACCGAACAAGACTTTGCTCGCATGGTGAACGCACCCCTGTTTCCTTCAATACATTCTCATGCTAAACACAGTCAATCTGGAACACTCTACAGGTTTATCCTCGAATGATATCCAAACAGATAAAGAATATGAATCGGAGAGTTATGCTGATTAAAATAACGAAAGGTCCAGTAATAAATTTCAGAAGTATCAAAAAATATTTAAAAAATGCATTGCATTGTAAAATAACAATATGGGAAACAAAAGAAAGAGAAAATTTTGTAGACTTTAAAGAAACTACATTTTTCGAGGATGTGGTCATCTATATATATAAAATTAAGTGGCAAAACTTCCTGTTCGCATACT